>NW_028317943.1:2507500-2807500 GCF_062004578.1 Staurois parvus
AACACACTTCATAAGCATTCTTAGAATAACACTCAAAACACATTCTGCTGCTCTTTCCTGTTATGGGGATACCACATGTGTAAGACCTTTCCAATGTTTGGACTGTTCATGTACTGGACATTGCAACCTGTGTATCACAAAAATCAGCCAACACTCTATAGCAATATAGCATAGTGTAATTTCACCTACAGCAGTCCCTGTTCCTAAAAGCCTAACCTACTGGTATGTGGCTGCCCACATAGTACTTTGTTCACTCGCCAGGAAGTACAGGATGTTGAACAAAGGGTAAACCAAAGAGTACCTGTGGTTTCAGTACTGCTGTTGTCCACAGAGGATGAGTGGCACCAGTGTCTCGCAGGAACATAGCCAATGGGATGTGCAGATGGGTCAGTATCAGTGCCAAGCAGAGACATGCTCAGCCAACAGGCAAAGCAGTGGTCCATGCAGAAGACAGGAACATGGTCCATAACAGGCTATAGTCAGTATAGACAGCAGGCAGAGATGTGCTCAAAGGATTGGTCCTGGCAGAAACATTAGGCTTAGGGACTTGGTTAGGTAAGACAGAATAAGAGGGGTAGAGGCTTCTTTCCACCCAAATCTCTTCGAAGCCTCTGGTCTACAGACCCTGATTCGGGAATTACAAAACCTGAAGAAAACCATAAACTTTGTTTTTTTACACTTGGAAACAATACTCTGAATCCTCTCACAAACTGTACGTGAGACCCCGTGTCATCTTGAATCCCACTACTACAGAGGCAAAAGATCAGTCCAGGAGGTAGACAAAAAACATGGTTGATTAACAGGCCGAGGTCAGTTCAGGAAGAAGGCAGAAACTTGGTGGATAAACAGTTGAGGCGGTAGGCAGAGGCATGGTCGATTAACAGACCAACATCAGTTCAGGAGGAAGGCAGAAACTTGGTGGATAAACAATTGAGGCAGCATGCAGAGGCATGGTCCATTAACATGCTGAGGTCAGTTCAAGGCAGAAACTTTGTGGATATACAGTTCAAATGGCAGGCACAGGCATAGTTGATGAACAGGCCAGGGTCAATTCAGTTGGCAGGCAAACGGGTCCAGGCAGCAGGCAGAAATATGGCCGGGAAATGGCAATTAGTAACAAGGGAAATATCACCAGACCTTCACTAATATCAAATTGAAGTGTAGTAGTGACAAAAGCACTCTCCTATGCAGAGACAAGGCTGGACAGGATATTGGGGTCAATAGTATCACAGAGAATTCTGTTTTTGGAACATACACAGCATCTTCTTTGTGGTTTGCAGTCAGTTTGGGTAGGGGGGAAGATATAGGGAAAATGTCTTTCGTGCAGCCTGTTCATTGTACAGGGCCAGGTGAAAAAGGTAGATGGATATTTTTCTGTACCTGTGGATTGATCTTCAGTCCATGCTCACCTTTGCACTTATCTTTTAAACTTTGACTGAATGGTCAGATTCTCTAAGCAGAAATTTGGACTGGAGACTGGAGGCACTGGCCCTCAGCTTATTACATGCATCAATTAGATGATGGCATTAAACCTTTCTTTGTGACATGGTGCTGGATGCTAGCCAGGTTGTGTCTCAGGCAATTTTTTCTTCTGTTCATTTTTGCAGTTCACTCTGGCTTGAGTGTTGTTTGGGGGAGCAAACATGTAAGAAAGCCTTGCTATGCCTACCCTTCATTTGAAACCATCTTTTGTGGCACTTAGTAGATAAAATTATTAAAAATGTGACAAAAGTAGAAGCTCTCACCCCAGGTTTGCAAAGCTAAGGATCAATGACACAGGCTGGCACCCTCATATCCTACATCAAAACATTCCTTTTGTTCCCCTAAATGAGGTCCCAATTCCTGGACCCACAAGCATTATCCCACATCCTCAGGACCTGGGGTTTCTATTCATTTGTGGAAACCCAAAAGATCCAAGATTGCTGATACATCTGCCAATACATGAAGGTCTGCCCCCACTGCTTTGGTCAGAAGTGGGAGATGTTGGCTTTCAAGATTTGGGAAGCACATAAAGCTGGTGCCGGTAGTATCAAATGTTACAAAATAGAACTTCACCTCTGTTATCTGCCTCAGTTCTTTCCATCATGTCTTCCCCTGCCTCATTTTATCCATTCAGACACCATTGATTCAGGGGGTCATCTTTCCCATTCCCACACCTGAACATTTTCAGTGCATTTATTCAAACATTTTTACAGTTCTAAAACCCAAAGGAGGCATTCAATCCTTGATGGACTTAAAGGCCCTCGACGTACGCATATATCCTTAAATGTTTTCAATGGAATTTCTTAATTCAGTTATTGCTTCCCTTTGAGACTGAAACTTTTTGGGTTCCAGTCTTAATATGGGATGCCTATTAACCCATTTCTATCTTCAAAGTTACCAACAATTGTTTTATTTCTGTGAACAATAGACACTATCAGTGGGGGCTCTTCCCTGAGGCCTTACCTTTATTTCAAAAGTGTTCACAAAGGTCCCTGCACCAGTTCATGGCCAGATGCAGGCTCATCTCAGGGGAAATCCAGCCATCAGACACACCAGAAAACGTACTGCTGTGAGAGCAGACCTGCTTGGACTTCAACTCAAATGTGCAAATCCAACTGTGAACCTTGAAGGGTTTCTAATGGATCTCAAACACTGAGTCATAATTAAGTGTTCTTGCATGGCAAGACCACTTACTGTTATCTAACATATATATTCTTATTATTACAGCCAAATTTACCACCCTAACTCCTCCCACAGTTTTTACACTACATAGACAGTAATATACCGAAACGTGCGGATTGTTCACGATTGGTGTGCTATTACTTTGTGGAACGTTTTGACAAATGGTTCATGAAATATCGGCGTTTTTGTGGTGAAATTGGTCCCATAGGAATGAATGGCGGAATGTTTACAGTTGTAGACTACTGGTGGAGGCAAGAACTTTTCACACAATTTCCTCAGAAATTGTAGCTTTTCTAGTTGATTCTGTTGTATTAGTTGGCGAACATAGATCTTATTCCAGATACCTGTCAAGTCAAGGACTTCCTGCACTGGGAAAAAGTGATGATGCTGCAGAGACATATCTCGATGTTGGTCTTCCCTTTGAAATTGCATGAGAGTCCTGGGATTAACTTCAAGACATTGGACCTAATAGTGGATGAAACAGATGCCCTGGTGGTGTTGTGGAATCAGTATACCCTGATACATTTTTTTCCTCCACTGAAGGGCTTAACTCATCTACTTCAAATGTGTAAGGCCGGGGACAATCCAGGCATTCCAGAATGGCCATGGAGAGTTTGGTATGCTTACATCATTAGTCTGATATCTGGCGCTCTGTTGCTTTTACCAGATTGACCAGATTTGTTACCTCAAGAACCCATCTACCACCCTTGTGCACTTTCTTTGATGGCCTGGCTGTTGAAACCCAAATTCTAAGAGATAGGGGCATGTTGGATTCAGTTATCCTTTAATCCTCTTCCTGTACATTTTATCATCGAATGTAAAATATTTATTTTTTTATTAATGTGAGTCTCTGGGGATTTCTATGCATATTTTAGTACCATCATAGGTCAGGTGTCTGTACTGTTTATTCTTTTCTTAAGTTCACTAGTTAATCAAAATAATTTGTGCTTTCATTGAAGGGGTTACATGTTGCTCCACATGTTTGGCCTCCACTCCATACTATTGTATTGTCAATGTTTCAAAGACCACATTTTGAACCTATTCAAAATATTTTCCTGGGTTTGCTATCTCATTAAATTGTGGAATATGGCTAGAATGGTTTACTCCAAGGAGACTATTTTCCATTGTCTGGATGTTGCGAGGACTGCCTGTCTACCACTGCTTCTTTTAGACAGACTGATTCCCTGCTTTTCTTTCAAAAATATCTTAAAAGAGGTTCTCTAGCTTCCAAATCCACTATTTCTCAATAGATTTGATACATTTGTGCAGACCTACGTTGTGAGATAAAGTGTCTTCTTTTCCTATTAAAGCCCACTACACTGGGTGGTGAATGCCTTTTGTTGTGTTTTGTTTTTTTGTTGTCAAGTGCCTAAAATCCTTAAAACAACAGTAAACTCTTAAAAGAAAAATTCACTTTGAAAGCTAAGGACATAATGTGCTAGTTTCACATACAGTATGAGAAGATTATGAAAGACATACCTTAAAATGAAGCCCTCCAGTAGCACACTGTCACTGCTGTCACAGGGCTTCCATCTTCACCCAGTCTTCCTTCCAGGTTCACAGGCCACCCTTGTTCACCCCCAAGCATGTGCAGGGGAGTCATGGCTGCGGCAAAGAGCTCTGAAGGAATGGCACGAGTATGCCATCCTTTCAGAGAGCATGCATCAGTGACGGCACAGTGCATGTTTAGGAGATATTCCTTGTATTTACAGGTAAGTTATATTATAAGCTAACAAGTATGTAGAAGTGTCCAAGTGGTGTTTATTACCACTTTAAAGCTGTAACCTGGTCTGCAGTCAATATTTTCTCTAAAATCTACATGGTTCACGTATCTGCCGCCACAGGTGCTAGTTATAGTTGTAAGGTCCTGCAAGAGTTTTCACCTGTGTGGCTTGATTGTGCCCATCCCTCAGTTTTGACTGCTTTTGGACATCCCTAGGCTTGATTAATTCAAATTGTGTCCCTCACTGTATGATCAAGAAAATGTTATTTTTTGCACTCACTGTAACATTCTTTACTTGGCCTCCATTGAGGGACACAGCTCCCTACCCTCATATAATATCATTCTCTCTTTAAATTGCTTGCTACATCTGGGCAGGTGTGACTTGGAAGGTATTATAGCCTCAGGGAGGCTGGCCTGCTGTCCATTTTTCCTGTAGATGGCAGTATAACCCTAGGTTGCTTAATTCGAGCTGCTCTTCCACTCTGAGAGAATGATTTTAGGGTGAGTCCAAAAATCTTTTTATACTCCCTGCTAAATAATGGATTTCAAGATAAGTTTATCATGCATCTAATTTTTGCAAACAATTTAAAAATCAAATCCACTAAATGACCCAACTTTCATAAAATGTGATATATACAATCTAATAATTGCCATCCTATTCTTGTCCTACATGGTCTGAACACAAATGTTGTGCTTTTTCTGTCTTTTTTAACCTTATCCTAATCAGATTGCATTTAATCTGGGGCATCAACCTCAATATGTATCTAAACCATTCATGCAGTCTTTATAATGAACCTATCAACTCTATTCAGAGAGCACTTGGAGCCAACAGGCAAAAAAGCAGTGTTAGCTTAGATGTAAACATATTAAATCACTACACCCTTATAAAATTGTTAAATCAATGTCAAAAGTTATTTTCAATATTTTTAAATCTTCAGATTTTACAAACTACCTGTTGATCATATTATGAAATGAAGACAATAAGTGGTCAGTGCACAACGTGCAGGCAAGGTCTGTCGTTGCCACTATCATGAAGCTCGCACTAAGCAATGACATGCAGCTGTTGCTGAAGTATATGCATGTAAAAATGAATTGGCTGTAAGTAGACTGAAGGTCTGAAGCAGCATTAGGAGGCAAAAAAAGAGACACATTTATTGATACTCAGTGCTTTAGAACACTGAAGGGTTTGTTTACTAAAGCTGGAGAGTGCAAAATCAGGCTCACTTCTGCATGATCAGCTTCTAACCTCAGCTTGTTTAACCTCCCTAGCGGTATGATTATTTCAGATTTTTGGTGCTGAAAGCGGTACCATTATTTTGCATGGAAATATGTAGTTTTTTTATTGTAGGCTGTAATATTTAGGAATAACTCACTGAAATCTGTCCGAACAAGAGTCTAGTAAACATCCCGGGTAGGATAAAATTTGAAACACAAAATCATAACTTATAATTTAATAAATATACATAAAAAATAATAATATAATAATAATACATTTAATTCAATAATGTAATCAAACCAAAAACACTGAAATTTTACATATAGCGCCATAATAAGTTCGCACATTGCTGAGCAAAGTCGCAAAATCGTTTTCAGTGTCTGATGACGAATTTCCCCACAAATCATTATCACTCAATTCTGCAAGTGGTTCTGATTTACTATCGCTGTTCTCTAGCTGATCTAAACCGCTTTCTCAGTTTCTCAGTTTCCAGGCAGAAAGAACAGACAAAATGCAGGCGGGGCACAGGACAAAGCACTAGGGACAATATGTATGTGAAATGGGTTGAGACAGCAATGTTTTACTATGTAAAATGTAAAAAAAAAAAATGAAATTTTTAAAAATTTTTAAATTTCCCGCCGCCGGCAGCGCCCGTACGTCCCGACGTCACAGGGACAGGACACAGAAGCCGGATGCCAGCATCCGCCGAAGGAGATGGCCGGGGACGCTGCAGGGGACACATCGTGGGAGCGCAGGGTAAGGTAAGTGAAGAACAAATGCCGGAGCAGTGCCGAATGGTATTCCCGAGTGTAGCTCGGGGTTACCGCTCTTGGTACTGAAATGTTACCCCGAGCTACACTCGGGAATACCGCCAAGGAGGTTAACTAAGATTTGGCAATAAAACCTGGAAACGTATTGGTTTCTATGCAGAAGTGAGCCTGATTCTGCAATCCCAGCTTTAGTAAACAAACCCCTAAATGCCATGAATGTAGTGTTTACATGTAATTTTAAAGAGTTGGCAGTTAAAAGTCAGCACATCATCTGCATCCACTGATGAGAGGCACCCCTATTTCATTAACATGTTTAATGGTCTCATGGGATGCTGAAGAGTGCTATTTTAAGATTCTAGAAGTATGTGCCTCTTTTTCTGACTCTGCACTGAGCTTTACTTGTTCATGGGTTTTTTTAACCACTTGCCTACAGGGCACTTATACCCCCTTCCTGCCCAGGCCAATTTCCAGCTTTCAGCGCTGTTGCACTTTGAATGACAATTGCACAGTTATGCAACACTGTACCCATATGAAACTTTTATAATTTTTTTGTGACAGATAGAGCTTTATTTTGGTGGTATTTAATCACCTTTGGGTTTTTTATTTTTTCCTAAACAAACCAAAAACGACTGAAGATTTTGAAAAAAAAAGTTTTTTCTTAGTTTTTGTTATAAAATTTTGTAAATAAGTTATTTTTCTCCTTCACTAATGTGCGCTAATGAGGCTGCAGTGATGGGCACTGATAGACTGCACTTATGGGCACTGAGAGGTGGCACTGATGGGCACTGATGAGGAGGCACTGGTAGGTGGCACTGATGGGCATTGACAGGCATCAATGATGGGCACTGAAAGGCAGAACTCATATATGGCACTGATAGGCGGCACTGATAGGCGGCACTGACTGGCACTAATAGGCGGCACTGATTGGCACTGTTAGGTGGCACTGACTGGCACCATTAGACGGCACTGATAGGCAGCACTGACAGGCACTGATAGGCAGCACTGATTCACACTGATAGGCGGCACTGACTGGCACTGATAGGTGGCACTGATGGGTGACACTGAAAGGCATCTCAGATGGGCAATGTTATGTGGCATTGATGTGGTAATGATGGGCACTGAAATGTGGCACTGATGTGGCACTGATGGCCACTGGCAGGTAGCGCTGCTGGGGCTACACAGATCATCAGGGCACACTGATCATCAGTGCTCTGATGATCTGTGTACATGTCCCCTCCGAGGAATGCTGATTACTGGCTCTCCTCTCCTCATGAGCTGTCAGTGTGACAGCTCGTGGGGAGAGAAATGCCAATAACCGGCCTTTCCCTGTTTACATGTGATCAGCTGTGATTGGACACAGCTGATCACATGACCGAGCCAACATCTGCTGTTTCCATGGATCGGTGATCCGCTGTGTCCGAGGGAGCCGCGCATGCGCAGTTAGAATGGGAGGACGTCATATGATGTCCTCCCAGAACGAGAGAACCGCCTTGCGTCCGTCATATTACTATATAGCAGGCGGGTGGTGGTTAACTGACAGATTTGCATTTTGCAATATATAGTATAATACATGGATCTCATGAGAATTATGGAGGGATATAATTTATGAACTAGTAATTATAAAAGAAAAGTTCAGTTCTTGCAGGATATCCAAATTACTAACAGAGAATATATGTCAGGAACGAATTAAGGAAGAAACATTCCAGCCTCTCAAAAACAAAGAGATGCAAATGTACATGAAATCATCAGTTTATGTAAACAATTATGAACAAATTACATGCAATGAAGTATTAAAAAAATGTGTTTGAAATCTTTTTAAGAGGAACATATTAATAAAACTTAAATTACTCAAGTGCTTTACATACTCTGATTGGACAAGGGTAGATTGCAACAATATAGGTGACTCCTCTCCACTCTGTTTAATCAGAGAATGCTTGTTTTCTTTCAAAAGAACTCAACATACAGTATTTCCTGAATGGCGAAGGTGCTGAGCAAGCACCTTTTAGTCTACTCTGTACCAGTGTGGTAGTAGCTTCAGTAGTCTGCTATCACAGGAATGTGCTTCCTGTATGTGGCACAGGCTACTACAGTGATTATGAGACCCCCTGCATCCGTCCGCAAATGACATATAAATGATTACAGGTAACCAAGCTGGACCAATGTCAATTCAAAAAATTAGTATTCCTAGACTTCAGCTTAAAGTTAATATTCACACAATTTATAGTGCAGAATATTCTCAATTACTTTAGTAAATCATCCTTATTGAGTGAATATTCACTTAAATTATCCATCCATGGAAAAAGTTAATTCTTGCTTAATTATTTCTCCTGTATATGTTAGGATAATTAAAGTGAATATTTACACAATATATTATGTGAAGATTCCTAACTCCTTTAACAAATCAACCCAATTATGTTGATTTAAGAACACCCTAATAATAATCTGCACTATTTTGTACGGAGTTCCCATGCATGCAGCATGATCATATCTTCTGTTAATCCTAAGAAGATTAATAGATATAGCTGACTACTAACCATTATTGCTTTTTTTGGGAAGCAACTGGGAAGTCATCCAACATAATGTAGAATAGCAAAATATTGGCTGTGCATTTCAGGTGATGAATGATCAGAGGTCTGATCGTTTGTTGACAAAACATCAAATTTTCCAGAGCACTGTACCTGAAAACCTTCTAAGTCCATTTTTAACAAAAAAAGACAAGAAAAAAGAAAGGGAAACTGTATTTGTATTTTTTTTAATTTTTAAATGTATATGTTATACATATAAATATTTTTTACAAATAAATAATTAATACATGAT
Organism: Staurois parvus; assembly: GCF_062004578.1. NCBI lineage: Eukaryota > Metazoa > Chordata > Amphibia > Anura > Ranidae > Staurois > Staurois parvus. The sequence continues at coordinate 2,516,691 of NW_028317943.1, forward strand.
AACAGATTCCCAAAGAGCTATGATTTAGCTAAAGAGAGAGCACAACAGACAAAGCTTGCTAAATTTAAATATAAACTGTGCCTTTAAGAGAAACTACAAATGAAAAATTAGCTGCTGTCGTAAATGTGTAACATAAGCTTCAAATATGCCAAAGAAAAGAAGAAACTCAAGTAATTATAATGCATATCATGAATAGAAAAATCCTAATAGATAAAAAAAAATATTTCAAATATACAAGTAGTATATCTAATCGATGTCAATCCTAATAAAAATCATTTAATCTTGCTTCACTGTCACTTATGTCCAAAATACATCTGTGCATTCCAACTAGCCACCTATGAAAAACAGCTAACTGTTATGCTAGGACCCCTATTTCTAGGAAGGTCAAAAATCACTTGAAATCTCCAGCAATGTGACTCTGGGTGCCAGAAAATTTGCCTCATATGGAAGTAGTAACCCATCTGCAACTAATTCACCCAGAAATCATTTATTGCAATATGCTTAAAGAGGAAAAAACAAACTCCAAATGGTGAAAACCGCTATACATACTTTATTTGAAAGATAAAATCCATAAATGCACATTAAATTAATGCTCAACAACACTATCATATACAAATGGAAAACAAACAGTGTAAAATACACCTTAAGTGTAATACTGCTACCAAACGACAGACTCTGCAAAAAAACAAAATCATTTAATCTGTGGACCTCTTCAGGAGCTGTACATATAACTTCTATAAGACTGCATAACTTTAAATGCAAAGTATAATGCTTACCCGATTTTAAAAAAAATCTTAAAATGTGTTTTTAACCCTGACCTTAATAGATAACAAAAGAGAAGTCAAGGATCAATTCCCTTTAAAAACGGAATCTAAAAATATGTAGTATACATATTTGAGCTTATTAAAGTGGTCTGCAGAGTAAACATGATGTGGAATCATTCCAAAAAGAGTCAATGAGCAAAGATCACAGGTAAAGTGTTATTGATTGCCATGGATGAAAGTATTTTGCTAATCATCATTGCTCTATGTACTGTTTTCTTTAAAGTCTGATGAAGTTTACGGAATCCTTACGGGGGTATTACTTGGTTCTTCTTCAGACAACCATTGAACTGTATTCTGCACCTATAGCTCTAAATTTTTTAAGATGCTTGAAGGACTTTACTGAACAAGTAATGGTCTCCCTTGCTTTTCATTGAGAAATTAATTATTACATGAATTTATATGGCACAACCAAGTCTGCGCTCAAGAATCTTATAATCAGAAACAGAACTAAACTCTCTCAACATTAATTATTTTAATCCTGATGCCTCTAGCCTTAGTAAATAGACAGAAAGGTATAATATATTTACTTGCTTTAACTTTTTGGTTTCTTGTCTTTTTTACATTTGTTCAGTTGCTTCCTCGTTCCCGGTCTAGGCCCAGATTATGTCATACAAACCAGGAGTCTTTATGGACATTTTTTTTTCTTTCATCTGAAGGAGGGGAGGAAGAGTTTTCTCAGCTAAGCACACTCACCTTCCTTCATGCCTGAGTTAAGGGCAGATGGATTCCAAGAATTAAATGCTACATGCAGGGGCAGAATGACAACTCATGGGGCCCCCGGCAATAGGGAATCACGGGGCCCCTGTGTCCTCGCCCACACCCAAAAAAGCCTATGAAAAAGCCAATGAAAGGTACCAGGGGCATCTCATGGGGTCCCCTACTGACCCCGGGCCCTCGGGCAGTGCCCGAGTAACCAAATGCTCAGTCCGCCCCTGGCTACATGAATCATCTGACCTTACTCAAGATGGCCACAGCTAGAAATGTTTAGGGTTGTTTTTCAAAGTGATTTCTCAACAAAAATAAAGCATGGAGATGTGGATGGATGGGTTGGTGAGTTTGCTGTGATTATTAAAAATTAATCAGAGTTTGCAGTTTTTGGTGCTCTGATATGGTTTTGTTCATTTTTAAAATCCCTATCTCACATGCACACATATATTAGGACCAATTCAGGCAGGAGCCAGTTAACCTACCAGCATATTTTTGGAGGGTGGGAGGAAACCCATGCAAAGCACAGAAAGAACATGCAACCTCCACGCAGCAAGATCCTAATAAAGATATGAACCGAGAATCCCAGTGATGCATGCCAGAAGTGCTAACCGCTAGTAAACAGAACTGTCATCCACACACAATGCACAAGAAGAAGAATTAAAACGGATTTTTCCTTTTTCCATGTAGAATTGAAATTAATGTCTGCACAATTACATTAATTTCTGTAAGATATTCAGTATAAGAGAATTTATCTAGGAAGGGATAAAACACGTCTGAAATAAATAGCACCTTTTTCTTTCCATTCATAAACATCTTTTCACCAATTAAGACAGCTGCCATACCATGTTGCTGTCAGACTATACTGTTTGATCTGAATTTTAGCAGTAATACTGGTTTGCATGATGCATTTAACAAAACAATATAAAATACACAACACTGCATGGAAAGTGTATAACAGGATCAACTAATGATTTAATTAAATGCAGGTTTCCATAGCAAAATATAAAGAACATTTAAAAACCACACTTTTGCTTTTAAAGGAACAATTAGCCATATGTTGTTGATTGCTAAACTGAATTAAAATGTAGAGTAGAAAATGTTTAAAACAAAGATTTTGAAAACATATAGATCTTAATCAGATGGAAACCAGGAGCCAAAGATCTTTTTATTCAACTGTCTTGCTGTGCTTTTATACCATCTTTAATGATGACCATCATTAAAAACCCCAGCAGAGTTCATCATCTCCTTTCTATCTAGTTGCTATATCCAAGTAATATCATTGCTTATCGGGCAACGTAATCTGACTATTTCTTCCTAAAGTGTGGAGCTCACCCCCTAAGAAGCTGCTTAGTTTAATGAGCTATCCAAGGCTGTTGAAATGTAAAGCGTCCCACTGATACCCCAAAGCACTTTACTGATTAACTGATTTCCATTTTGTCTGTCTTTGTTTGGTGATAATTTTTTTGCACAAGTTTTAAGGGAGAGAGGGTTAGGGCTCAGGATACCCCAAAATAGAAATAGTCACAGACTCCAGACTCTACTCACAATCCATACAGACGAGGTCCTTTAAGCCGAAATTAGTTTCTCTTTTCTTCCGGGCTGTAGAGCAATGTTCAAATGCAGCATATATATTCCCTAAATGAGCTAACAGGCTTCCAGGAATGTGTACGCTTGTACCCAGCTCTTCCAGACACTCTTTAGTAGATGAAGTATCTCCCCTGGTGTTTCCATCTCTGCTTCAGCCCCACTCCTTCTGGATCTACTCTTCGGTGAGGCACTGCAGGTTCTTTAGCCCCTAAATACAGGCCTTTCTTCTGACAGCACATGTACCCTTGCCAGACAGCAGGACTAGGAGCAGGACTGGAAGGTTAGAAAACTTAAGGAGCACATGTGCTCCCCAGGAAACCTGGGATGAAAATGAGGGCTCATAAGGTCAACCCAAGCAATCCTCCTTGCTGGCCATGGAGACATAAATATTCATAACCCAGCATTATTGCATCTTGCCAGGAAGAATCCCTGACAGCAGACAGAAACAAACAAACAAACAAACAATAACACTGGGCTTGGGGAAGACCAAATGAACACAGAACTATCATTTTAGCTTAGGCTGATTACAGTCAGCACTACTAAATGTAAAAATCTCCTCCTGCTGAGGGAAGGGTGGCTTCACTTAACTCCCTTAACTCATTTAAAATTTGGTCCTTGGAGATTGCACAAAAAATATTCTCTTACACATCAGGGTAGGTACTCTGGCAAAATCTGGATATGGAAATGGTTAGAGAGAGAAAGGAAACAGAACTTAAAACCACACTCAAAGAAGAATGGAAGCAACCTTGCTTCCTATTGACTAACTAATTTTACCTGTGAAAAAGAACAAATATATAAAAGAGCAAAACTGAATTCAAGGTCCAAAACCCCATTCCTAAGAGTATGACACTTTTCCCACAGAAGACACTAAGTCCAAAGCAAAATGGGGTGAGGTAGTAGACACATATTTTTATTCTACAATGAGGATTAGTCAGTAAAGCTGAATGGCTTTGACAGCTCTCCACTCACTTACATCCCCAAATGGGAACAATACCCATGAAAGCAGTGCCTTTCAACTTCACTAATCAAACAGGACCAGAATAAATGGCTCATAAATAGTCTCCCCAGCATTTTAGCACAAATCAGTAACTCTGTGTTTCCAAACACATAGATCCTCATCGATTTTTTTGAACATTACAAGCCCTTTTAGCACTAATTGTACACAGCTGGGCAATTCAAATTGCATTGGAGCAAAGATTACAATTTTTGGAGGAAAGTATGCTCAATATTATTATATCCCAAATACAAAATAAATTAAATAGAGCCCTTTAAAGTACTAATTGCTCACAGTTCCCAATATGTGGTTATCCTTGATTCCATGTTATTGCATCCAGCTTGATAGACGTAAGCATATCATCTATATGCAGAGGGTTGTATTTAATATGTGAAGATAATATTAGAACAACTATAATGTGACCAATAATAATTTAATAATTATATAGGTTTATTCAAATGTCTATTTCTGGGCAAAAAAACATAATCTTAGTTTAAAATCTACTTAAACATTGGGCTTAGGAAAAACCAGATGAACACAGGATTAGAGAACTAAATTTAATGTGCCTATACAATGTGGCTACACCAGAGTTAGGTCTCATGTACACATGAACTCCCCTAGATGTTTAGCTCTCCTGGCAGCTAAAAAAACACTAAATGTGGCAAAAACGTGTGTATCCATAGTACCGCATTTAGCCGTGTGTAGCACTTGGACTTTTATTTATTTGAGTAGCCAGAATATTTTCCATTGACATGAATAAACACCCAAGTGATTAACACGGCTAGCGTTTAGATGCGTTTACATGAGATTTTGCTGAGTTTAGTGTCTTTTGGCCAAATACTCCTCTCCTGAACGCGATTCTTCTGCAGTTAGGAGAAGACTGTTTAACTGCCCCTAAACTCTGCTGATTCTAAAGTCTGGTAAAAGCCTATGTGTGCATGAACACATAGGCTTTTATTGAGTTGAGATCAGGGACTTTTGCAAAAAAATGGCAAAAACTCCTAAACTCATATTTAGGAGCAGCAGTGTACATAAGGCCTTTAACGGGGAAGTGCTGTAGCCAAGATACAGTTATTTACACTCCGAAATTAGCAATACAAATCCATTCTTCTATATAGTTGTGTATCTGACAAGTACTTTATGAAATGTAAAGAACAGATACTTTTTTAAAAATTTGATTTCTCTTCCGTTATCATACAAGTGCCTGCCTCACATTCTTAGGAAGGGCCTTGCAGCAATGTCACTCTTACATACACAAGGCTTTTTTTTATATTATTTAGCAGAGATAGGCAACACAAGCATGCCTTATGCTACAACACAGAAGCTGATAAAAAGTTGAGAACATTTGAAATGTTAACTTGATAGCATTTATCCAGATAAATTCACAGCTGTATGTATTCTAACCTAGATCAAGCTTACTCTTAACATTCTTTCCATTACTAATCATACCAGTGCCACTGCAACCCCAAGTTTTCCCTTTTGAACTAACTTCATGAAAGAGTTTTGGAATACTTTCTTGGAAAGAAGGGCATGAGAAGAAAAGTCTCTACTCTATTAGGCAAACGTGTACAGTTATCTAGAACCGAAAACATCTAGTCAATTATTCATAATATATAGACATTTTTAATTTAGCTATCTGAAGAGGTGGCAAAAAACACTTAAACTGGTATTTTAGCAAACAGATGGTATGAAACATTTCATGTAGTCGCATTAGCTGTGTGGGCTGCTATATCAGTTTTTTTGCTGTTCCTCACATTGTCCTCACATGCTAAGTAAGTCCTGCAATATTATCTCACTACTGCTTACTGTATTTATTTTCATATAGACTTTGATGATAACATGAAAGATACCATCTTTAAATGCATGCATTATTTGGATACAATAATTTTTCTTATTACCTTTTATGTCTATTTTACTTCTCTTTTGGCTGAAATGTAAAATTTATCTGAAACTACTTCCAATTTTGAAACCGACGTAGCATAAAAAATGGCAAATAAGCACATTGTCAAGTTTGCCGGATTGTTTATTGAGATAATATAACATGACAGAAGAAACTGCTCTGATTTGTTTCATGTTTGCATAAATATGAAACATTTTAAGTTGATAGCATTCATTTGAATTTAAATGCAGAAATCAGGATGCGCCTTCTGTGTTTAATCAAGCATAACTGCCATTTCCTTTAAATTAAACAGTCACACGCATAACGTTAAAAATAATTGTTATACTCAGTAGCTTTTTCAAGAGTAATTTTTGTAATGGCATGTTTAAGTATTCTTCAATATAAAAATGCTTATTTTATTATAAAAGGTTTAATTTTAGTACAATTTTATTTTACAAAACATCAGCTAGATTCACATTTAGGAAATACATTGAATGCATTGCCTTTTAATTTCTGGTTTGTTTCTAAGTGGGTATATTATAATTAAACATATTTTTCAGTTTTTGCATGAGTTGCATTTCCTTTTCCTCTCATTTAGCCACGTGTTGTGTCTGTGTGATGTACCAAATGGGTTTTAAATAAAGCGTGATCCTGCTGTCTCAAGCATCCATTCAGCAGGGGTGAAAAAGGGACACTCCCCCATATTAAAAAACACAGCTTTCAGGAGCAGGCTATCATTTTCTATATTGTGTGGAGAGAGAAGTTTCTGCTTATATAAGACGTTGGGAAAGATGAGGCAAGTGGGAGAAAGCTGCTATACTGCTCTAAGTATTCTCAGCTTAAATGCTGTGCTGAAAGCATCTAGATAAAATTCTGTTCTACAACATCTGCACTCATTCCACTCCAACATTAAATTCCTAAACGTTGCCCAAAAATTTGCAGCTAGGGCTCACTGTCTATCTTCAGGTTAAATGATGTGTAGAGCACAGAATGCCATACAATCAATCCTTTATAGCTAAACTTCAAGGTGGGTGGTACCATAATTTTTTTAGTTTTTCTTTAGTGAGTTTTAGGACATATCACAGTTTGTGTTTGGATGTCCTTTCATCTATTTTCAAATACTCAGCATCCATAAGGTCCGGAAGTGCAGCTCTGTTAAAGGCAAATGACTTAAGTGTTTGTAAAAAAAGAGTCTATCATGGGCATTGTGGGGATTGTGAAAGACCTGGCTCACCTGTGGGCACCAAAGATGAAGAATTAAGTGGTGTGTTGAATAGTGGGTGTGACCAAATTATCATAGGGATAAGTCAAAAGGGGCAAGGCTAAATAAAACCTGAGCCTACTCACTGTATATACAGCATGAACATGCCACAGTCCTTTTGCCTACCAAATAGGCCTGAATTACTGTACTGCAAACAAGAGTCTAAAATACATGAATAAACCTCATAAACCATGAATAAAAAATTATTTATAAAAAAAACAAAACTATTCCATTACATATACTTTTCTGTACAAAGCCTACCTTAAAGAAGAAATTTATATAATGTGCTTAGAGTGCAGTGAACAATAATGTTACATAAAATCCCAGTGTACAGAGGGTACTGGTCATGAGTATTCAATGTACAAAATAGTGTCTGTAGTTCAGGGGTTAGGGGTGTGGCTTTGATGGACTGAACTGAGGCTGCTTTTACTTGTCTACTAAATGGCTGGGGGAGGTTTGCGGCAGTCGAGAAACCTCCTCTCCTTTAGCTTGCATGCTTTGGGTCTGGATGAACTCACCCCCAGCCTACACTCTCACTGTTTCAACAGCATCCATCCTACAGAACACCAATAGCCTGAGCTAGGATCCCCAAGCAATAATCTAGGGTCTCAGAGGTCAGGAGAGTGTAATGCACAAAGTACAGGGCTCAGTATTGCAATGCACAGAGTTAAGGTGCCAGAAGTATATAAGACATAGAGTTCAGGGGTCAGGAATGCATAATGCACAGTGTACAGGGGGCAGGAGTACATAACTTCCAAAATACGGGTGAGATGTATGTAATATACATATTGCAGGTGTAAGGAATGTGGAATGCACTGAGTGAAGTGCTCAGGAATGCCTAATGCACAGAGCTCAGGGGTCAGCAGTGCATACTGAACAAAGTACAGTGGTAAGAAATACATATTGCACAGAGTGCAGGGGTCTGGAGTGCATTATGCACTAAGTACAGAGGTCAAGAGTGTGTAACACATAGATTTCAAGGCTCAGGAGAGCATAATGCACAGGCTAGTACAGAGTACAACCATAAATGACCCCCTTCTTCCAGTACAAACACAAGCCCCTTAGTATAGGCACCTTCCCTCCCCACCAGTACAGACACCTCCCTTAAAGTCACTCACCAAATGCAAGGAAAGTTCATTTGAGCTGAAGTTCTCCACTCAACAGTGTCATATGAAAGGATTTGAGGAGGATCCTTTTCCAGCTCTTAACAGCCCCTGTCAGGTAGGCATTGCAATGTAAATACCATGACCATTGCAGCATCATTAAAAACAGGAAAATGTTAGGCAGTTGTGGCCTCTGGACTGAGGGCACCCTGCACAAATGTGGGTAATGCACCCTGAGTGTCCAATACTAGCAATACCCCTTGGGTCTAGCTTCACCGGAACAGAGAATTTGCTTCCCTGAGGAATGTAAAGCATAATCTAGCAAGATGCTGTCTCTTTGTAAACGGGAATCCTTGGGTATTTTTTGAAGATAGCAGAATGTGATGGGGGAAAAATTCTATCTCCATGCAAAAACAGATAATGTCCTGCCAGCCAACCTGTGGATTGAAGGCTTCCATACATAACTGCTGTATTTGTGAAGGATGCTGATTCCCAACTGGGAAGATAATCTATGTCCAGAGAGAAAATAGATAGCCACAATATAATCATTAAATTAGACTATTCAATGGGAAATTCAAATATTCCAGGCAAACATTCGGGATATTGAATATCTATTACTATCTGTATTATTCTAGCCCTTGGGAAATATTCTACTAAATCCCCTTTCTTCTTAGATTTTGCTGTTCACAAGCAAATGTACACATCTAATCTGTGAGGTTAGGCAGCAGTAAAGGTTTAGGAATTCTCTCCTTGGAGCAAATGATGCATGAATATCTTTTCTGCTACTCTAGGACCTGACAAGTTTGAAGTGGAGATGTAGGAAATAAACTATTTGGGAAAGGCCAGTGGGTATACTTGGTCACAGGATAGCAGGAGGAGCACTTTTATCATAAGTTATTGTGGTTAGTGCTTAGATTATCTTTTTACATCAAAGATCTCATCAGGATATGTGGCTGTTAAGTGGCTATGGTAACTTTCCCATGATACTTGGCAATATGAATGAACTTCATATGATTTATGAAGTAAATGTCACATAAAATTACTGTAATTTTAACTAAAGATTTATTTATTTTTTTTGCTTTAATCAATGACTAACATGTTACAATACCCTTGATTATTTTAGACATACAGTATAAATATGCAATTTAATAAAACCATCCCCAAAAAAATGTTTGAGTTAAATATTGTGATGAAAGCCACCTTTGTTAACCTCATCAGTTTTATTACAGAGACTGAGACACTGGCATAGGTACAATTATATAAAGGTTATTCTTCCTCCAGGACAAATTCTGAATGAAATGCTTTACTCTTTAGGTCATAAAGAATATTTTTCACTAAAGCACCATTTCTGCATTGGCACACATAATACACATTTTCAGTTATACTATTAATTTACAAAAGTGGGCAAAAACATATTTAAGATTAAAAACATGACCTGGAAATATCAAATACATAGAATATGTGATATAATAAAACAAATCCTGACCTTGAATTGCAGTTATCTATTTTAAAGAACAAGTATTGTTCTCCCTTTATCCATGGAATTATGATTAAGAAACACTTTTGCAAAATATAAATGCCCAATACTACATTAGGCTTGCAAGCTACTGATGAAATCAACGTAATAGTTATCCACTATTATCATAATTGTCTAACATTGGAGATCAGTGAACCGATCTGCCAATTAGAACTCATCCTTATTGGACCACTTTTCATTTGGCAGAGATTTATAAATAAAGTCCTCCTTGCTTCTGATCAGCCAATATTTTTTTCCCTCAGATTTTTTCTTTTTTTTAACGCTTTTCCATGTCTACAACTTAAAAATTAAAGACTTACAGGTCTTTCTTTTTCTTGCTTCACTTATTCTGTAAAGGATGTCATCTCATGTCAAAAGCCTCTTCAACAAATAAAAAATACAAAGCTTCTATCTAAAGTTGGACTGAATCTAATAAAAATGAATTGTAATGCTAATTAGACCATAAGATTCTTTATGATTCCTATAGCCAAGTTTTTATACTGTTATTGTTAATGTGTTTAGAGACATCTGCAAGCAGTTCTTTAGCCTGCTGTAAATTAACATCCTCCTGGCAAGTTCCTCTTGCCAGGAGGGTGTTAATTAAGGTAATGTCAGTTTCAGCTGCAGTAGGCTTCAGGGGTCACTTTCACTTTTTTCTTTTCTTACCACACTGCTGCAAGGGACTGGGAGGTTTAAGCTTCACCAGATCTCACCTGCATGTTGACAAGGCCAATACCTGCTCGTACCTGTTAGTCAACCTAACTATATAGATGTGCTTAGGTCAATACCCATCGCCTGAGCAATAGGGTAGTTTCCAAGTCTACTTTAGTTCCCAAGTTCCTTTTTCTCCAATTACTGGTTTCAGTTTGTATCTGACTATGCTTGTTCACTGCCTGTCCTGGCCTATGGCCTGTCCCCATTTCTGAGATTGCCAACTGACTTTGTACCGCACTCTGGTTCTAACAGTGTACAGCTGCCATCTACAGAGGTGTATGCAAGGACTGCAACCCAGAGGCCCTTCTACAGCAAAGCCCTTTTTAGAGCTTACATCCTCTCCAAATGTTCAGACAACTCTTGTCCATTACCTAGTTTTCCCATTACACAGGTCTGCAAAAAAAATTTTTTCAAGAGCTGTTTTGGTTATTCCACGTAATCTTTATGTTTTTTGGTGTACTGAATCCCAAAATTACCTCCATTTTGTCATAGGACATCACGTTTCCTGACAATTTAGGTAACTATGTTAAATAAGGCAATACCTCAAAATAAATGGAAATAGACTTATAAAATTAAAGTTTTATTACAATTTTTTCACGAAAATCCTTTTTTGAACTGAAATGTGCTCACCTACACACACTAAACTCGATTCTTCTTCCCTGTGAGGCTCCTCTTGGTGCATTTACGCTTGTGAGTAGCATTTGGAATGTCTCTCTGATGCATCCAGCAGTAGTCTGCCATCATTGTAATGCTCCATTTTCACTGGTATCTCCTTTCCATCTCTTTAATGTCTTGGTGGAATTGTTCACATTGTTCCTCACTCTCAGCTCCCAATTTTTCAGGAAAGTAGTCAAGGTGGGACTGGAAGAAATGCACTTTCAAACTCATCAGGCAACCTAAAGCTTGAAATGCTTTCAGCATTCGTCTCACGATCTTTTTGTAGTGAGGATCTTTGTTATTGTCTAAAAATTTCTGTACGACTTCTTTAAATGCAATCCACCCTTCTGTTTGAGGATCCGTCATGGTACTGACAAACTCTTGATCAACTATAAGCCTTCTAATGTCTGGTCCGACGAACACACCTTCCTTCAATTTTGACTCCGACAGGCCTGGAAACTTGGTGACCAAGTATTTTAAGCATTCTCCATCTCTTGGAAGTGATTTTACGAATTGTTTCATCAATCCCAATTTTATGTGGAGAGGTGGTAGAAGAACTTTATGGGAAAGTACTAAAGTTTCTTGGAAGACATTTTTTTCACCAACTGTTAGCACCCTCGGCTGCCAACTCTTCTTGGTCCAGTGATTTTGTCAGTCTCAACTGTACCATAAACACAGAAAACAAGGGTATTTGATATCCCACCCACTGGATTCTTCAGGAAAGATTAACCCCTTCTACCATTAGAAGCACAGACTCAGGGCTGAGGCTTACACATACAGCATGCTACTGAGTATCCCAGTAGTCAGACATCTCACTCAGAGCAGCACTTGTATGCACCCCCTTTGCAGGGGGGGAGGGGCAGAGATTGTTTACCTGCAAATAACAACAAAGGGCCAGAAGAGAACTAGGGAAATGCGGAAATAGAATTTTTTTCCCTAAAACTTGCTTAGCTTATGTATATATTGCTGACCATCAGATTTACAGTGCTATATTTTTTTTTACATAACTCGGACAACCCATTTAAGGTTTTTTTGGCAATGTATATTTTAAATGCACTTATGTGAATTAATTAATAGTAATTTGGAGTTTAAATTTGGTTAAAAACCCATAATATAAAAAAATACCAAAAATTTTAAAAATTTGATACACCTTTTGTATCACCTCCCCCTTCCTGTAGATTGTAAGCTCCATGAGCAGGGCCCTCATATTCCTTGTGTACTGAAATGTATTGTAATTGTACTGTCTCCCTTATATTGTAAAGTGCTGCGCAAACTGTTGGCGCTATATAAATCATGCATAATAATAATAATAATATTCTGTGTTGACAGTTACACAGGACAGGAAGTGATGAAATCTTCTCTCTCGGCACATTCCGTCCCAGAGAGAGAAGAATCAACTTAAACTGTGAGTATAAGCACTACACAATTACAGTTAGAACATGCTAGGACACATTTAATCCCTTAATCACACACCCCCCCCCAGTTAACCCCTTCACTGCCCTGTCACCAGTGTCATTTGTACAGTGTACAGATTTTTTGCTGATCACTGTATTAGTGTCGCTGGCGACTTCACCGCACCAGCTTGTACTACACCTTGTGGGACTCACCACATCATCAAGTCATACTGCAGTGCTGGTATTATTATTATACAGGATTTATATAGTGCCAACAGTTTTCTCAGCGCTTTACAATGTAACGGGAGACAATAAGGAACAATACAGTTCAATACAGGAGGGTTAGGAGGGCCTGATCCTAGGAGCTTACAATCTAAGAGGTGTGTGAAAGACTAGGATGTACTAGACCGCTGGTGCTCGCCAGTTCACCAAAAGGTAGTGCGGCACTAGTACTGGCACTCTGCTGCATATGAGAGTCATCAAAATTTACCAACAAGTGCTAACAAAGATCAGGCCTGATTCTGCCAACATTGCTGTGTGCAATGTATCAAGCGACAGTGACCTACTGACACTGCACTTGCTGGGGGAGAAGGGGGGGAGGGGTAAGCATAGGGGCTAAATGCAGGTGCTGGCATGTGCCAGGGCAGATCCCACTACTGCTGCATTTTTGGGGGCGCTATACTAATGTGAACGCTGGTATAGTGCTGATCTGATCAAAGAAATTGATCCGTTCAGACACTATACTAGCAATGGAGGTTTATTGTGTATGAGCATCTTCCTGGCAATCAAGGGGTTAAATGTGATTACTGGTGTGCTGATGGGCAATCTGACGCTATCTGGGAGAGGCGTGAAAACCACAGGAGCGCGAATCACATATATATATGTGATTTTGCGCACCTGTGTTTTGGACTTGGTCACTTACAGACCACCTACCGTGATCTACCAGTGAGCCTAATTAATACAGAAATACGTGCATGCAGAAGTAAGACACTGACACCGTATTCAGTTTGTCAACTTCCCAATTTCTACTTTATTGAGGAACTAAACATAGCATTTATAGGTCTTATGACGTAAGCGAAACATATGCGATGATTGGGTGAAACGTCCCCTAAGTTTCCTGTGTGTTCTTTCATTCGTGTTGATATCTTCCAATCATTGTCACAAATGAGACTTATTCCCTTTTATGGGGGTTGTTTACGTTGAAAGGTGCTTTTACTTCTAATGAGTCACCTCGGGCGAGACTCCGGACAAAGGCGCCATCTTAATTAACATTGTTCTGTTAACTAATATCTGATTGTTTGCTTAAAAAGAGTAAGGAATTTAAAGAGCAAGAGGCAGAGAGAATCAAAACTAGTATTTCTGCTATAGGGCGGTCAGGAAGCGGTTATACAAGCGGTTTGTGTTACGGCGCTGCGTTATTTTAACTGACAATTGCACGGTCATGCAACACTGCACCAAAATGAAATTTACATCCTTTTTTCCCCACTAATTGAGCTTTCGTTTGGTAGTATTTGATCGCCTGTGCATTTTTTATTTTTTGTGTTATACAAAAAAAAGACCGACAATTTTGAGAAAATAACAATATTTTGGACTTTTTGCTATAAATCATATACAGTAAAAAAATTTAAAAATCAAATTTATTAATAAATTTCGGCCAAAATGTATTCTGCGACATGTCTTTGCTAAAAAAAATCCCAATACTTGTAAATTAATTGGTTTACGTGAATGTTATAGCGTTTACAAATGGCGGTATAGATACTGGATTTTTTTTTATACTAATAATAGTGGCGATTAGCGACTTATGACGACAATAAGCGACTTTTGGCGGCGATCAGCGACTTATGGCAGGACTGCGGCGGACATTCTATCATGGGGGAGGACTGACTTGGGGTCACTGACATCCCAAATGACACCAATACAGTGATTAGTGCAAAAAAAAAACACTGACACTGTACTAATGGCACTGGGGAGGAAGGGGTTAACATTGGGAGGCAATGAAAGGGTTACCTGTGTGAGGGGAGTGTATTACTAGGGGGCGGGGGGGTGTACCTCTCTGTTACACACTGTTCCGGAAGGCTGTGTCCAGCAATCCCGGAACAGTGTGCTAAAGCTGACAGGGAGGAAGAGCTCCATTGAAAACAATGCAGCCTTCCTCCCCGTCTGTGTCTGTGTCTGTCCCAGTGACTGACACCCGCGTCCGTGATTGGTGCTTCGGACATGGCGGTCACACGTCTCGCGCTCGCTTCCTACCCCGGAATGCAGGATCACGTTTATATAGGTGATCCTGCGCACAGGGGCCGCCTTGTAGCAGTATATGTACTGCGGGCAGCCCCTAGTGGTTAAGGATAACTGTCTGGCAAATATCGTGGGAATCCTTGGCAATTTGTTTACAAAAAGAGTAAAGTAGCCTGGGAAATATCATTAACTGGCAATCTAAACTGCATTTATTTAACTTTGTGTATCTTTATGTATTTTTGCACCAAATATGCTAATTAATGGAATTTTTAATTTAATTGCATTTTTGGGGTAAAGAAAAAAACATACAGTACATACTCACCTCCATGCTGCAGAAGCTGTAAGACCAAGAAATGAGCAATCACATGACCACTGTTAGTCCACTCGGAGTGGAGAGAAGTAACTGTCAGCTACCGCTTTCCATTTTGCCCCTCCAGAAGTCACTGCAGCACCAGACCAGGAAGGAGGCAGGAACAGTTGGATCAGGCTCTGAGGGGCACATTGAGAGGGTGAGTCATCTGCCCATCAGGATCCTGACAATATGGTTGGGATCCTTCCAAAGCCTGAAATGAATTTATGACATCAGCTGAAACCTGGCTTTAGTCCACTGTTGGTTGATTCTGGGTCTCAGAAGAGCAAAAATAAGTGCATTCCTGTGACCCATAATAGATGTATGGCCCAACATGCTTTGGCCATACTTTTCTTCTATTGTTTCACTTGTTAAGCACTATAACATGGTTGCTCCTTGCCAAATGGAATTTTTATGTATTTATTTATTTTAGTGGTGCACCAAAATGAAAATTTTTTTTGCAAAATATGAAAGAGGATGTTACAGTGAGTAAATAGATACCCAACATGTCACGCTTTAAAATTGTGCATGCTCGTGGAAAGGCGTGAAACTGCGGTACTTAAAAATCTCCATGGGTGATGCTTTAAAAATGTCTACAGGTTATCAGTGTAAAGAGGAGGTCTAGTGTGAGGATTATTGCTCTTGCTCTGATGTTTTTGATGATACCTCACATGTGTGGTTTGAACACCATTTACATATGTAGGCATGGTCTACGTATGCGTTCACCACTACGTGCGAACATTGGGAGACAGGGGCACTTTAAACTTTTTTTAATTTATAATATTATAAATAACTTTTACTTTTTTCTTACTTTATTTACAGATATATATCTGTAAAAAAACGCTATTCAATCCAGAGCACAGCAATGGAAATTCCTAAAATCCGAGAAAACAAAACCACAGTTGATTATTGATCTTATAGTGCTGGCGTATGTATCAAAACATGGGCAGCACAGGCATAAGACTACAGTGCCTTAGGGTACCAGGATGGGGGGGGTGAAAAAATCTGAATCCCCAGCCATTTGCTGGGGATTCGGATTTGTAACCTCTTCCCGTCACCTGTACATACCAGTGTTTGTGCTGGGAACACGCTGCACGGTGGGCTCCAAGCTCCCAGTGGGCCCCAAGCTCCCAGCTCTCACCAAGGGTTCCAGGTCTTGTACTAATGATCAGGAACCGGGACCTTCAGTTTCCAATCATCTGATTACTTTGATAGCCTCTGATTGGCTATCACAGTGATCAGTCACTGTGCAGCCTGCCCATGTTTTGTTTTGTTTCTGAATGGAGAGGAAAATACATTGTATCTTTTTCTCCTTACCAGGGGAGAAATATATAAACAAATAAAAAATACTAAAAATTAAGAAAAGAAAAAAAAAATAGCTAGATCAAGGCATGATCTAAGTCTGTGTCAAGGCTAGTGTTGGAGTCAAGGTCAGGGTCAGTATATTTTGGGTAGGATTTTTTTTTTCAAAAGCATTTTTTAAATTAGTATCAGTGTCAGTTAGTATCAGTGTCAGTGTGTTTTAGGTAGGATAAAAAAAACAGAATGTGCATTAATATTTCTGGACCCTACTACAGGTACAAATAACATATACATATGTGGTATCACTGCAAAATGCACTTTCATCTGTGTAGACAGAAATCTGTGCACCAGCCCTGTGTAAAAACCCTGTATCCCTGTACTCAGGAATAATAGGGGTAAATATTTTGTGAAACAATCTCAAATAATTTTAATTATATACTAAACTAAAACTGCCTTTTTTTACATATTTAGGGTATTTTATAAAACAAATATCCACATGGAAGGCTCTGTGTGTGTTTAAAAAGTAACATGAGCTATTGTAGAGTAAACCAGTGCTTACCAAGGCTCCAAAGTTTGGTCTAGTCATGATTTTCCCGGCAATTGAAAGGGTTTAGTGCATCCAGCCGCAATCACTGCAGGTAATCACTGACTGTGCAAACAATCATGTCATTAAAATACACAAGCTTGGCAACCTTAGCTAGCCACTCTCTAGCTGTCATTCACACCGGGACTAGTGGCCTATGCGAATGTAGTCTAAGACACACTAAGACTTATTTGCTAAAAGATACAGCCTCTATGCCCAGTTTCTCAGTGTCTTTGTTAAAATCTTTTTCCATATCGTCCAACACTCAGTATTTCAAGATGCTGATGGAGATATTGATTTCACTAATTGACTAAACCAATAGTAATGACCTTAACATCCCTTAAAGGGTGGTGCATGTGTAGGATTGTACAGGGATACCCTATCTCTATTTTTCCTTGAAAAACACATTTTTTCAGTATTTGATCATAGTAAAGTCACAGACTTTCAGTAGGAGGAACAAAATTATTTTTAAGTGAATGTATAGTGGTTTTGTACATAGTGAAAAGTATACCTTATGGTGTCTGCTCCAAGCAATGGATGGAAGGAAAAGGATCACCCCACCAGCAAGTGAGAAGAGGAGAGCATGAGTCCGAGCAATTCCAGTCTCAGCCAATACAAGTGAAAGGATGGATGCTGCTTAACTCTGTGAGCAAGCCCTGGTTGGTGGGATGAAACACATCAGAGGGCATTGCCAGTACAGCGGTTGAGGCCATTCCTCAACATTGGACTCCTGGGGTCGGTTGAGCAGGGTCCAACCTTTAACTTATAGTGGTTTTGTACATATAATTAGCATCTTTTCAGGTCAACATATTTAACATAACACACACATATATATTATATTTATATATATTTACTGTATATACGCATATAATAATTACAGTGGCTAGCTAAAGAATAAGTTGAAACAAATCTGGGGAATCAGTTCAAGTGAGGTTTTTTTAATCTCATACAGACCACTAATACAATCACTTTAGAAAGATCCTCTTGGGCTAAAGCTCTGTCCTGTTCTGTTTGAATAAACTCACTTAACAAGATTCTGCAGTAAATGTATTTAATTTGTTTGTCTGAACTAACTATGAATAAATCTTATCCATATAAAAACATAAATGCTTTTACATGGTACATCAGATTTCCAATGATCAGCACATCCCCTTAGTTTATGTGATCCCATACCCTACCAACAATACCTGTCTCTGTTTGTAATTACAATGCATAATTCACTTTGTTTTGCATAAAATAATTAGAGATGAGCGAAGAAATGAAAAATTCGATTCGACTGATTCGGCGAATTCGTGGACAATATTCGATTCGAGTCGAATAAATTCGCTGTGAATTTAACTTAAAAAAGGGTGTTTCTAGGCTTCAGAGAGACTTAATATTAGTGCAGAACACTGTACCTTTAATTTAAATGCCCTTGGAGTCTGCTGGGGAAGAGAAATAATACTGTCAGTCAGTATGACATGCAGATGAGTGCCGTCGATCTTAGAATCACCGCACACTTCACTCATTTGGGCAGTCACGGGGCCAAAACCAGAGTGTGGAGCCACAGTGTGGCGGTGGAGGCAGCAGCAATGGGAGGCCATACAGCACCCTATGACAAAAATGGAAACCACCAGCAGTGTGAGGAGACCTGAAAGTGGCACATGGCAGAGTGTGGCGATAGAGACAGCAGCAATGGGAGGCCGTACAGGGACCCATGACACACTCTGGACCTGGCAGCAGCATGAGGAGGCGGTACAGGGGCCCATGACAGATTACGGGCCTGGCAGCAGCATGAGGAGTCGGTACAGGGGCCCATGGCAGATTACGGGCCTGGCAGCAGCAATGGGAGGCCGTACAGGGACCCATGACACACTCTGGACCTGGCAGCAGCATGGGGAGGCGGTACAGGGGCCCATGACAGATTACGGGCCTGGCAGCAGCATGAGGAGTCGGTACGGGGGCCCATGACACACTCTGGACCTGGCAGCAGCATGAGGAGGCGGTACAGGGGCGCATGACAGATTACGAGCCTGGCAGCAGCAACTTGGACAGGAGGACGTTCAGCTTCTGCACCGTCGGGTGCGTGCTCGCAAACTGTTGTCTCTTGGAAACGGATTCCAAGAAAGACTGCTGACGGAATCCGTGAAGAGGAGTAGCAGGAGAAGGAGCATCTGAACGAGCGGAATATGCCAACAAGCGACAACAGGGGCCCATGACAGATTACGGGCCTGGCAGCAGCATGAGGAGTCGGTACGGGGGCCCATGGCAGATTACGGGCCTGGCAGCAGCTATGGGAGGCCCGTAATCTGCCAGCACCCTATGACAAAAAATGGAACCCACCAGCAGTGTGAGGAGACCTGAAAGTGGCACATGGCAGAGTGTGGCGATGGAGACAGCAGCAATGGGAGGCCGTACAGGGACCCATGAGAGACTCTGGACCTGGCAGCAGCATGAGGAGGCGGTATAGGGGCCCATGGCAGATTAGGGGCCTGGCAGCAGCTATGGGAGGCCCGTAATCTGCCAGCACCCTATGACAAAAAATGGAACACACCAGCAGTGTGAGGAGACCTGAAAGTGGCACATGGCAGAGTGTGGCGATGGAGGCAGCAGCAATGGGAGGCCGTACAGGGACCCATGAGAGACTCTGGACTTGGCAGCAGCATGAGGAGGCGGTATAGGGGCCCATGGCAGATTAGGGGCCTGGCAGCAGCTATGGGAGGCCCGTAATCTGCCAGCACCCTATGACAAAAAATGGAACACACCAGCAGTGTGAGGAGACCTGAAAGTGGCACATGTTTGGGGCATGATTCATGGCGGATTTAGTCAGTTGTGTCAGGAACTGGTGGTTTGAAATCCAGACTAATCCACGCCTGATTCATTTTCACAAACGTGAGTCTCTCCACACTTTGGGTGGACAGTCGTGTCCTCCGCGGAGTTGCAATACCTCCTGCCGCACTAAACACGCGCTCCGATGCCACGCTACTGGCCGGGCATGACAGCCTTTCAAGGGCAAATTCAGCTAGTTGGGGCCAAAGGTCAAGTTTCGTTGCCCAGTAGTCAAGGGGATTGTCTACCTCGGTTGGCAGGGTGCTGTCCAAGTAGGCCTAAGCCTGTTGTTTGAGGTCCTGCTCCAGGTCCACCTGATGCTGCTGCTGCTGCTGCGGCTGGTTAGTAGTTTCCTCACTGCGCTGGTGAAGAAAGCTACTCATCATCGACTGCAGACTGAGGCAGCCGCTGCTGGTGGAGCTGCCACTGCTCCTACCACCCCACCCCTCCCCTGCTGCCATGGCAGCGGAACACGAGCGCACAGGGCCCACAGTGTCTGAGGATGGACGTTGGCGCAGACAGGCAGAGACCAGCTGACTACATAGGTGTTTTTTATAGTACGTTATTTTGGCCTCCCTCTCAGCAGGTGTGAAAAAGGCCACCATTTTTGAACGGTAGCGAGGGTCCAACAAGGTGGACAGCCAAAAGTCATCCCTCTGTCTGATGGTTATTATTCGGCTGTCGCTACGCAAGCAACCGAGCATGCTATGGGCCATTTGTGCCAAGGAATGCGAGGGACTCCCTGCCTCCATCTCCACAGCATACTGCCACGGTGCGTCTAGGTCCTCTGTCTCCTCTTCCTCCTCCTCTACCAGATGCTCCTGCTCCTCCACTCCTGTCCGCTGAGTGGAAAAACCACCCATTTCACTCAATAATTCCTGAGCACCAATGTCCTCCTCTACCTCCTCCTCTTCTTCCAGTCCTGCCCCCACAGGGGCCATGTGGCGTTGAGATCTGTGCGCCACGTCTACCGCACCCTGACCAGCCATTGTTAACAGCATTTGTTCCAGGACGTGCAACAGAGGAATGACGTCGTTCATCCCATAGTCCTGCCGACTCACGAATAGCGTGGCCTCCTCAAAGGGCCTGAGCAAGCGCAGGTGTCACGCATGAGCTGCCAATGGCTGACATCTAAGTTACACAGGGAGTACCTTTATCTGCTTTTAACCTCAGGAAATCTGTGATGGCCTTTTGCTGTTCGTAAAGGCGGTCTAACATATGTAGGGTTGAATTCCACCTTGTTGCAACGTCACAGCATGAGGAGGCGGTATATAGGGGCCCATGGCAGATTAGGGGCCTGGCAGCAGCTATAGGAGGCCCGTAATCTGCCAGCACCCTATGTCAAAAAATTCAACACACCAGCAGTGTGAGGAGACCTGAAAGTGGCACATGGCAGAGTGTGGCGATGGAGACAGCAGCAATGGGAGGCCGTACAGGGACCCATGACAGACTCTGGACTTGGCAGCAGCATGAGGAGGCGGTATATAGGGGCCCATGGCAGATTAGGGGCCTGGCAGCAGCTATGGGAGGCCCGTAATCTGCCAGCACCCTATGTCAAAAAATTCTACACACCAGCAGTGTGTGAGGAGACCTGAAAGTGGCACATGGCAGAGTGTGGCGATGGAGACAGCAGCAATGGGAGGCCGTACAGGGACCCATGACAGACTCTGGACTTGGCAGCAGCATGAGGAGGCGGTATATAGGGGCCCATGGCAGATTAGGGGCCTGGCAGCAGCTATGGGAGGCCCGTAATCTGCCAGCACCCTATGTCAAAAAATTCAACACACCAGCAGTGTGTGAGGAGACCTGAAAGTGGCACATGGCAGAGTGTGGCGATGGAGAAAGCAGCAATGGGAGGCCGTACAGGGACCCATGAGAGACTCTGGACCTGGCAGCAGCATGAGGAGGCGGTATATAGGGGCCTATGGCAGATTAGGGGCCTGGCAGCAGCTATAGGAGGCCCGTAATCTGCCAGCACCCTATGTCAAAAAATTGAACACACCAGCAGTGTGTGAGGAGACCTGAAAGTGGCACATGGCAGAGTGTGGCGATGGAGACAGCAGCAATGGGAGGCCGTACAGGGACCCATGAGAGACTCTGGACCTGGCAGCAGCATGAGGAGGCGGTATATAGGGGCCTATGGCAGATTAGGGGCCTGGCAGCAGCTATAGGAGGCCCGTAATCTGCCAGCACCCTATGTCAAAAAATTCAACACACCAGCAGTGTGAGGAGACCTGAAAGTGGCACATGGCAGAGTGTGGCGATGGAGACAGCAGCAATGGGAGGCCGTACAGGCACCCATGAGAGACTCTGGACCTGGCAGCAGCATGAGGAGGCGGTATATAGGGGCCTATGGCAGATTAGGGGCCTGGCAGCAGCTATGTGAGGCCCGTAATCTGCCTGCACCCTATGTCAAAAAATTTAACACACCAGCAGTGTGAAGAGACCTGAAAGTGGCACATGGCAGCAGAGTGTGGCGATGGAGACAGCAGCAATGGGAGGCCGTACAGGGACCCATGAGAGACTCTAGACTTGGCAGCAGCATGAGGAGGCGGTATATAGGGGCCCATGGCAGATTAGGGGCCTGGCAGCAGCTATGTGAGGCCCGTAATCTGCCTGCACCCTATGTCAAAAAATTTAACACACCAGCAGTGTGAAGAGACCTGAAAGTGGCACATGGCAGCAGAGTGTGGCGATGGAGACAGCAGCAATGGGAGGCCGTACAGGGACCCATGACAGACTCTGGACTTGGCAGCAGCATGAGGAGGCGGTATATAGGGGCCCATGGCAGATTAGGGGCCTGGCAGCAGCTATGTGAGGCCCGTAATCTGCCTGCACCCTATGTCAAAAAATTTAACACACCAGCAGTGTGAAGAGACCTGAAAGTGGCACATGGCAGCAGAGTGTGGCGATGGAGACAGCAGCAATGGGAGGCCGTACAGGGACCCATGAGAGACTCTGGACTTGGCAGCAGCATGAGGAGGCGGTATATAGGGGCCCATGGCAGATTAGGGGCCTGGCAGCAGCTATGTGAGGCCCGTAATCTGCCTGCACCCTATGTCAAAAAATTTAACACACCAGCAGTGTGAAGAGACCTGAAAGTGGCACATGGCAGCAGAGTGTGGCGATGGAGACAGCAGCAATGGGAGGCCGTACAGGGACCCATGACAGACTCTGGACTTGGCAGCAGCATGAGGAGGCGGTATATAGGGGCCCATGGCAGATTAGGGGCCTGGCAGCAGCTATGTGAGGCCCGTAATCTGCCTGCACCCTATGTCAAAAAATTTAACACACCAGCAGTGTGAAGAGACCTGAAAGTGGCACATGGCAGCAGAGTGTGGCGATGGAGACAGCAGCAATGGGAGGCCGTACAGGGACCCATGACAGACTCTGGACTTGGCAGCAGCATGAGGAGGCGGTATATAGGGGCCCATGGCAGATTAGGGGCCTGGCAGCAGCTATGTGAGGCCCGTAATCTGCCTGCACCCTATGTCAAAAAATTTAACACACCAGCAGTGTGAAGAGACCTGAAAGTGGCACATGGCAGCAGAGTGTGGCGATGGAGACAGCAGCAATGGGAGGCCGTACAGGGACCCATGAGAGACTCTGGACTTGGCAGCAGCATGAGGAGGCGGTATATAGGGGCCCATGGCAGATTAGGGGCCTGGCAGCAGCTATGTGAGGCCCGTAATCTGCCTGCACCCTATGTCAAAAAATTTAACACACCAGCAGTGTGAAGAGACCTGAAAGTGGCACATGGCAGCAGAGTGTGGCGATGGAGACAGCAGCAATGGGAGGCCGTACAGGGACCCATGACAGACTCTAGACTTGGCAGCAGCATGAGGAGGCGGTATATAGGGGCCCATGGCAGATTAGGGGCCTGGCAGCAGCTATGTGAGGCCCGTAATCTGCCTGCACCCTATGTCAAAAAATTTAACACACCAGCAGTGTGAAGAGACCTGAAAGTGGCACATGGCAGAGTGTGGCGATGGAGACAGCAGCAATGGGAGGCCGTACAGGGACCCATGAGAGACTCTAGACTTGGCAGCAGCATGAGGAGGCGGTATATAGGGGCCCATGGCAGATTAGGGGCCTGGCAGCAGCTATGTGAGGCCCGTAATCTGCCTGCACCCTATGTCAAAAAATTTAACACACCAGCAGTGTGAAGAGACCTGAAAGTGGCACATGGCAGAGTGTGGCGATGGAGACAGCAGCAATGGGAGGCCGTACAGGGACCCATGAGAGACTCTAGACTTGGCAGCAGCATGAGGAGGCGGTATATAGGGGCCCATGGCAGATTAGGGGCCTGGCAGCAGCTATGTGAGGCCCGTAATCTGCCTGCACCCTATGTCAAAAAATTAAACACACCAGCAGTGTGAAGAGACCTGAAAGTGGCACATGGCAGCAGAGTGTGGCGATGGAGACAGCAGCAATGGGAGGCCGTACAGGGACCATGACAGACTCTGGACTTGGCAGCAGCATGAGGAGGCGGTATATAGGGGCCCATGGCAGATTAGGGGCCTGGCAGCAGCTATGTGAGGCCCGTAATCTGCCTGCACCCTATGTCAAAAAATTTAACACACCAGCAGTGTGAAGAGACCTGAAAGTGGCACATGGCAGCAGAGTGTGGCGATGGAGACAGCAGCAATGGGAGGCCGTACAGGGACCATGACAGACTCTGGACTTGGCAGCAGCATGAGGAGGCGGTATATAGGGGCCCATGGCAGATTAGGGGCCTGGCAGCAGCTATGTGAGGCCCGTAATCTGCCTGCACCCTATGTCAAAAAATTAAACACACCAGCAGTGTGAAGAGACCTGAAAGTGGCACATGGCAGCAGAGTGTGGCGATGGAGACAGCAGCAATGGGAGGCCGTACAGGGACCATGACAGACTCTGGACTTGGCAGCAGCATGAGGAGGCGGTATATAGGGGCCCATGGCAGATTAGGGGCCTGGCAGCAGCTATGTGAGGCCCGTAATCTGCCTGCACCCTATGTCAAAAAATTTAACACACCAGCAGTGTGAAGAGACCTGAAAGTGGCACATGGCAGAGTGTGGCGATGGAGACAGCAGCAATGGGAGGCCGTACAGGGACCCATGAGAGACTCTAGACTTGGCAGCAGCATGAGGAGGCGGTATATAGGGGCCCATGGCAGATTAGGGGCCTGGCAGCAGCTATGTGAGGCCCGTAATCTGCCTGCACCCTATGTCAAAAAATTTAACACACCAGCAGTGTGAAGAGACCTGAAAGTGGCACATGGCAGAGTGTGGCGATGGAGACAGCAGCAATGGGAGGCCGTACAGGGACCCATGAGAGACTCTAGACTTGGCAGCAGCATGAGGAGGCGGTATATAGGGGCCCATGGCAGATTAGGGGCCTGGCAGCAGCTATGTGAGGCCCGTAATCTGCCTGCACCCTATGTCAAAAAATTAAACACACCAGCAGTGTGAAGAGACCTGAAAGTGGCACATGGCAGCAGAGTGTGGCGATGGAGACAGCAGCAATGGGAGGCCGTACAGGGACCATGACAGACTCTGGACTTGGCAGCAGCATGAGGAGGCGGTATATAGGGGCCCATGGCAGATTAGGGGCCTGGCAGCAGCTATGTGAGGCCCGTAATCTGCCTGCACCCTATGTCAAAAAATTTAACACACCAGCAGTGTGAAGAGACCTGAAAGTGGCACATGGCAGAGTGTGGCGATGGAGACAGCAGCAATGGGAGGCCGTACAGGGACCCATGAGAGACTCTAGACTTGGCAGCAGCATGAGGAGGCGGTATATAGGGGCCCATGGCAGATTAGGGGCCTGGCAGCAGCTATGTGAGGCCCGTAATCTGCCTGCACCCTATGTCAAAAAATTTAACACACCAGCAGTGTGAAGAGACCTGAAAGTGGCACATGGCAGAGTGTGGCGATGGAGACAGCAGCAATGGGAGGCCGTACAGGGACCCATGAGAGACTCTAGACTTGGCAGCAGCATGAGGAGGCGGTATATAGGGGCCCATGGCAGATTAGGGGCCTGGCAGCAGCTATGTGAGGCCCGTAATCTGCCTGCACCCTATGTCAAAAAATTAAACACACCAGCAGTGTGAAGAGACCTGAAAGTGGCACATGGCAGCAGAGTGTGGCGATGGAGACAGCAGCAATGGGAGGCCGTACAGGGACCATGACAGACTCTGGACTTGGCAGCAGCATGAGGAGGCGGTATATAGGGGCCCATGGCAGATTAGGGGCCTGGCAGCAGCTATGTGAGGCCCGTAATCTGCCTGCACCCTATGTCAAAAAATTAAACACACCAGCAGTGTGAAGAGACCTGAAAGTGGCACATGGCAGCAGAGTGTGGCGATGGAGACAGCAGCAATGGGAGGCCGTACAGGGACCATGACAGACTCTGGACTTGGCAGCAGCATGAGGAGGCGGTATATAGGGGCCCATGGCAGATTAGGGGCCTGGCAGCAGCTATGTGAGGCCCGTAATCTGCCTGCACCCTATGTCAAAAAATTTAACACACCAGCAGTGTGAAGAGACCTGAAAGTGGCACATGGCAGCAGAGTGTGGCGATGGAGACAGCAGCAATGGGAGGCCGTACAGGGACCCATGAGAGACTCTGGACCTAGCAGCAGCATGAGGAGGCGGTATATAGGGGCCTATGGCAGATTAGGGGCCTGGCAGCAGCTATAGGAGGCCCGTAATCTGCCAGCACCCTATGTCAAAAAATTAAACACACCAGCAGTGTGAGGAGACCTGAAAGTGGCACATGTTTGAGGCATGATTCATGGCGGATTTAGTCAGTTGTGTCAGGAACTGGTGGTTTGAAATCCAGACTAATCCACGCCTGATTCATTTTCACAAACGTGAGTCTCTCCACACTTTGGGTGGACAGTCGTGTCCTCCGCGGAGTTACAATACCTCCTGCCGCACTAAACACGCGCTCCGATGCCACGCTACTGGCCGGGCATGACAGCCTTTCAAGGGCAAATTCAGCTAGTTGGGGCCAAAGGTCAAGTTTCGTTGCCCAGTAGTCAAGGGGATTGTCTACCTCGGTTGGCAGGGTGCTGTCCAAGTAGGCCCAAGCCTGTTGTTTGAGCTCCTGCTCCAGGTCCACCTGATGCTGCTGCTGCTGCTGCGGCTGGTTAGTAGTTTCCTCACTGCGCTGGTGAAGAAAGCTACTCATCATCGACTGCAGACTGAGGCAGCCGCTGCTGGTGGAGCTGCCACTGCTCCTACCACCCCACCCCTCCCCTGCTGCCATGCCAGCGGAACGCGAGCGCACAGGGCCCACAGTGTCTGAGGATGGACGTTGGCGCACAAAGGCAGAGACCAACTGACTACATAGGTGGTTTTTATAGTACGTAATTTTGGCCTCCCTCTCAGCAGGTGTGAAAAAGGCCACCATTTTGGACCGGTAGCGAGGGTCCAACAAGGTGGACAGCCAAAAGTCATCCCTCTGTCTGATGGTTATTATTCGGCTGTCGCTACGCAAGCAACCGAGCATGCTATGGGCCATTTGTGCCAAGGAATGCGAGGGACTCCCTGCCTCCATCTCCACAGCATACTGCCACGGTGCGTCTGGGTCCTCTGTCTCCTCCTCCTCCTCCTCTACCAGATGCTCCTGCTCCTCCACTCCTGTCCGCTGAGTGGAAAAACCACCCATTTCACTCAATAATTCCTGAGCACAAATGTCCTCCTCTACCTCCTCCTCTTCTTCCTGTCCTGCCCCCACAGGGGTCATGTGGCGTTGAGATCTGTGCGCCACGTCTACCGCACCCTGACCAGCCATTGTTAACAGCATTTGTTCCAGGACGTGCAACAGAGGAATGACGTCGTTCATCCCATAGTCCTGCCGACTCACGAATAGCGTGGCCTCCTCAAAGGGCCTGAGCAAGCGGCAGGTGTCACGCATGAGCTGCCAATGGCTGACATCTAAGTTACACAGGGGAGTACCTTTATCCGCTTGTAACATCAGGAAATCGGTGATGGCCTTTCGCTGCTCGTAAAGGCGGTCTAACATGTGTAGGGTTGAATTCCACCTTGTTGCAACGTCGCAGATCAGGCGATGCTGTGGAATTCCGTTCTGCCGCTGCAGCTCAATGAGGGTGTTCTTTGCGGTGTAGGAATGGCTGAAATGCATGCACAGTTTACGTGACATTTTAAGGATGTCTTGCAGTGGGATGGTGGATTTTAGGAACCGCTTGACAACCAGATTGAACACGTGAGCCATGCATGGCGCATGGCACAACCTTCCTTGACGCAGAGCAGACACCATGTTCTTTCCGTTGTCAGTCAACATGGTTCCGATTTTTAGTTTGCGCGGAGACAGCCATCTGTCGATTTCTCTGTTCATTACACTCAGCAGTTCCTCCCCTGTGTGACTACGTTCGCCAAGGCATACCAGGTGCAGCACAGCGTGACACCGTTGCGCCCTGCACATGTGATATGCCGGTCGGGTAATGGGACTTGGCACGGGGGTGGCGGCTGAGGACACGGCGGAAAAAGAGGTGGTAGAGGCGGACATGCTTGCTGGACCAAGGACGTGCAAACGTGGAGGCAAAAGCGTCGTGACCTGTCCAAGTTGCTGGTGCGGCTGTGCCGGCACCACGTTCACCCAGTGGGCCGTAAATGACATGTACTGTCCCTGACCGTAGTTACAGCTCCACACGTCGGCGCTGCCGTGCACTTTGGCAGAGACCGACATGCTCAAAGACTGGCCCACCATCTCTTCTACATGTGAATGCAGGGCTGGCACTGCCTTTTGGGCAAAGAAATGACGGCTTGGCACTCTCCACCGCGGCGCGGCACAAGCCATCATTTCTCGGAAAGGTGCTGAGTCCACCAGTTGGAAAGGGAGGGACTGCAGCACCAGCAACTTGGACAGGAGGACGTTCAGCTTTTGCACCGTCGGGTGCGTGCTCGCAAACTGTTGTCTCTTGGATACGGATTCCAAGAAAGACTGTTGACGGAATCCGAGAAGAGGAGTAGCAGGAGAAGGAGCATCTGAACGAGCGGAAGATGCCAATGAGCGACAACTCCCCTCAGCAGAGGTGTTGGAGCCTTGACTGGCTGATAGAGGGCGATTGACGACGTCGGGTGACGGAGCAAGTAACGGAGCGGGTGATGGAGCGGGGGCTGGGGCAGGCAGAACCGCCGTATGTTTATCACGGTTTTCCCAGGCCACCGAATGGTGACGCTGCATATGCTGACGCAACGCTGTAGTCCCAACATGGGCCCCCTGGCCACGCTTGCATTTCTGGCCACATAGTCGACATACGGCTACGTTTACTTCCTCGGGCGGCTTGAGGAAAAATTGCCACACCACCGAGTAGGAAACTTTGCCCCCGCTACTCTTCACTGGCTGACTGCTACTTCCTCCGTGCGCACCGGCACCACTACTGGCCGTGGTGGTAGGCTGCAGTGGAGCTGGTGCTCTACTCCGTGGACGTTTGGCTCCACTGACACTGATGCGACCCTGCTGCTGTCTCCTGGGCAACCCACCGACTGTTTTGCTCGCTGCCAAGCTGCCACCCTCTTCTCCTGATGATGCGGAAGAAATTGCCTGATGACGACGAGGCTGCCAAGTGCGATCAACCTCCTCATCATCAAGTAGGGTCTCCGCCTCACTACTAGCCCCCTCGGCTGCGTCTGGGTCAGGAGACAGACCTGTCTCTAGACCGGCTACCGAGCCACTCTCCTCGCCAGTACTTGTTCGCTTGGCTGCTGAAAAGGCCGATGTCTCCCCCCGTTCGTGACCGCCCTCTGTTAGCTCTTCCTCACTGTACAGTGGGGCTGAGCCCACAGCATGCGATACTTCGCTTGGTGAGGGAACAGCAAAGGACAGGGGCAGGTAGAGGACACGTGATTTCAGTGGGCTTGGTCCCGGGCCATGCCAACTAACGGTTGTGTCTGACGTACCCACCGACCGTTGGCTGTAGGTGTCAGAGGTGACCTGGGAAGAGGAAGACGACCGAGCCAACCAATCAATGACGGCAGGGTTGTCGGTGGAGACACGACCGCTGGATGACACCGGGAGCACTGGCCTCTGGCTGCGAATACTGCTGCCTCGACCCCTTCCTCTGCTGCCACGTCTGCTCGCTCCTAAAACATTGCCTCCTCTGCCACTCCTCTGCATGTTGTCTGACATACTATTTAATTCAACGATTAGGTGTCCCTGAGTAACAATTCTCTGGCACTCAGTAACAATTCTGTCTGTCCCTGAGTATGAATTCTGTGGCCCTGAGTAACAATTCTGTGTCTGTGCGAGTAACAATTCTGTGTCTGTGCGAGTAACAATTCTGTGTCTGTGCAAGTAACAATTTTGTGTCTGTGCGAGTAACAATTCTCTGGCACTCAGTAACAATTCTGTCTGTCCCTGAGTAACAATTCTCTGGCACTCAGTAACAATTCTGTCTGTCCCTGAGTAACAATTCTCTGGCACTCAGTAACAATTCTGTGTCTGTGCGAGTAACAATTCTGTGTCTGTGCAAGTAACAATTTTGTGTCTGTGCGAGTAACAATTCTCTGGCACTCAGTAACAATTCTGTCTGTCCCTGAGTAACAATTCTCTGGCACTCAGTAACAATTCTGTCTGTCCCTGAGTAACAATTCTCTGGCACTCAGTAACAATTCTGTCTGTCACTGAGTATGAATTCTGTGGCCCTGAGTAACAATTCTGTGTCTGTGCGAGTAACAATTCTGTGTCTGTGCAAGTAACAATTTTGTGTCTGTGCGAGTAACAATTCTCTGGCACTCAGTAACAATTCTGTCTGTCCCTGAGTAACAATTCTCTGGCACTCAGTAACAATTCTGTCTGTCCCTGAGTAACAATTCTCTGGCACTCAGTAACAATTCTGTCTGTCCCTGAGTATGAATTCTGTGGCCCTGAGTAACAATTCTGTGTCTGTGCGAGTAACAATTCTGTGTCTGTGCAAGTAACAATTTTGTGTCTGTGCGAGTAACAATTCTCTGGCACTCAGTAACAATTCTGTCTGTCCCTGAGTAACAATTCTCTGGCACTCAGTAACAATTCTGTCTGTCCCTGAGTAACAATTCTCTGGCACTCAGTAACAATTCTGTCTGTCCCTGAGTAACAATTCTCTGGCACTCAGTAACAATTCTGTCTGTCCCTGAGTAACAATTCTCTGGCGCTCAGTAACAATTCTGTCTGTCCCTGAGTATGAATTCTGTGGCCCTGAGTAACAATTCTGTGTCTGTGCGAGTAACAATTCTGTGTCTGTGCAAGTAACAATTTTGTGTCTGTGCGAGTAACAATTCTCTGGCACTCAGTAACAATTCTGTCTGTCCCTGAGTAACAATTCTCTGGCACTCAGTAACAATTCTGTCTGTCCCTGAGTAACAATTCTCTGGCACTCAGTAACAATTCTGTCTGTCCCTGAGTATGAATTCTGTGGCCCTGAGTAACAATTCTGTGTCTGTGCGAGTAACAATTCTGTGTCTGTGCAAGTAACAATTTTGTGTCTGTGCGAGTAACAATTCTCTGGCACTCAGTAACAATTCTGTCTGTCCCTGAGTAACAATTCTCTGGCACTCAGTAACAATTCTGTCTGTCCCTGAGTAACAATTCTCTGGCACTCAGTAACAATTCTGTCTGTCCCTGAGTAACAATTCTCTGGCACTCAGTAACAATTCTGTCTGTCCCTGAGTAACAATTCTCTGGCGCTCAGTAACAATTCTGTCTGTCCCTGAGTATGAATTCTGTGGCCCTGAGTAACAATTCTGTGTCTGTGCGAGTAACAATTCTGTGTCTGTGCAAGTAACAATTTTGTGTCTGTGCGAGTAACAATTCTCTGGCACTCAGTAACAATTCTGTCTGTCCCTGAGTAACAATTCTCTGGCACTCAGTAACAATTCTGTCTGTCCCTGAGTATGAATTCTGTGGCCCTGAGTAACAATTCTGTGTCTGTGCGAGTAACAATTCTGTGTCTGTGCAAGTAACAATTTTGTGTCTGTGCGAGTAACAATTCTCTGGCACTCAGTAACAATTCTGTCTGTCCCTGAGTAACAATTCTCTGGCACTCAGTAACAATTCTGTCTGTCCCTGAGTAACAATTCTCTGGCACTCAGTAACAATTCTGTCTGTCCCTGAGTAACAATTCTCTGGCACTCAGTAACAATTCTGTCTGTCCCTGAGTAACAATTCTCTGGCGCTCAGTAACAATTCTGTCTGTCCCTGAGTATGAATTCTGTGGCCCTGAGTAACAATTCTGTGTCTGTGCGAGTAACAATTCTGTGTCTGTGCAAGTAACAATTTTGTGTCTGTGCGAGTAACAATTCTCTGGCACTCAGTAACAATTCTGTCTGTCCCTGAGTAACAATTCTCTGGCACTCAGTAACAATTCTGTCTGTCCCTGAGTAACAATTCTCTGGCACTCAGTAACAATTCTGTCTGTCCCTGAGTATGAATTCTGTGGCCCTGAGTAACAATTCTGTGTCTGCGCGAGTAACAATTCTGTGTCTGTGCAAGTAACAATTTTGTGTCTGTGCGAGTAACAATTCTCTGGCACTCAGTAACAATTCTGTCTGTCCCTGAGTAACAATTCTCTGGCACTCAGTAACAATTCTGTCTGTCCCTGAGTAACAATTCTCTGGCACTCAGTAACAATTCTGTCTGTCCCTGAGTAACAATTCTCTGGCACTCAGTAACAATTCTGTCTGTCCCTGAGTAACAATTCTCTGGCACTCAGTAACAATTCTGTCTGTCCCTGAGTAACAATTCTCTGGCACTCAGTAACAATTCTGTCTGTCCCTGAGTAACAATTCTCTGGCACTCAGTAACAATTCTGTCTGTCCCTGAGTAACAATTCTGTCTGTCCCTGAGAATGAATTCTGTGGCCCTGAGTAAGAATTCTCTGGCACTCAGTAACAATTCTGTCTGTCCCTGAGTAACAATTCTCTGGCACTCAGTAACAATTCTGTCTGTCCCTGAGTAAAAATTCTGTGGCCCTAATAACGTTTCTGTGGCCCTAAGTAACAATTCTCTGGCACTGAGTAACAATTCTGTCTGTCCCTGAGTATGAATTCTGTGGCCCTAACTAGCGTTTCTTTGTCCCTAAATAACGATTCTGTGGCCCTCATTAACAAGTCTGTGTCCCTGAGTAATGGTTCTCTGTCCCTAAGTAACTTCTCTCTGTCCCCAATTCTCGTTTCTGTGGCCCTAACTCTGTCCCTGTCCCTAGTACAGAGCGGTCTGCCTCTGTTCAATGACTGCAGGCAAATGAAGATTTCCAAAATGGCCGCTATATATACCTCGACCATTACACAGTGCTGGCTGGCTGGCTGCTGATTGGCTGATGCGATCACATGTCGTTGAGGAATGCATTATGGGGCAGCGCGCCTTGTCTGCGCGCCTTCCCCGACATCCCCGCTCCGTCGCCGCACATGTCAGCCGCCATTTTCGGAAAAATTTCGATTCGCGCGTCCGAATTAGGCTGTTTTTCGGATTCGGCACGAATCAAAATTTTTCCGATATTCGACTCGAATTCCACTTCGGATACTTCGATTCGCTCATCTCTAAAAATAATGTATTTACTACATTTTCAAACCTGTATCCTGAGTTTAATTTGGCAGGCAGAAGTATCTCTTGAATCTTTTATCCTTGGGATACACATAGCACTGGTTGAGGTCCTCTGTACTTTATGAATATTTGTACTGAAATCATTACAATTTAAATGACAAGGGTTTTGAGAGGTATCCCCTAACATCCCCTACCTGAGTAAGGGGGTACTTCAGGTGAAGAAAAATTCAAACATTGCTTTATTGCCTGGCTTTAGGGCCAAGATATTCTTTAAGTCGGAGAGACATATCCTCCCTATGAGAAATGCATGCTTAGTCAGAATTATTGCTATGATTCTTTACAGACCTCAGTAAATACAAAGCTGTTCTGTCTCACTCACATATATTTTTTATGTGTTGTATTAAACTGCACCAGGTTGCTATTGTTTAATAGTATGCTGACATCTAGTAAAGGTTTTGGACTACTACAACTTGTTTACTATGTGATTTTGGTTTCTCCCTCTGTCCTAGTTAGTTCAATCCTAGCTAGACCCACTCTGTTTCTTCTATGTTTCTTGAGTCAGTGTTAGTACTTATCAGAGAAAGGGCTTAGAGAACTCAATGTCTTCTTATACTTCAAACAAAAAACATCCTCTCTGCTGCAAATAGCTGAAATAAATCATGTTGATTTCAACGTTTGTGTCTTATTAACGGGTTAAGCTGCCTCTGGATGGAGCCAAGTCAGCAGGTGACCATACTGTCTGGACAGACTGGGTGTGAAGAGATACAGTATGTCAATGCATAAAGCAGCATTTGAAAAAAGGAAAAAGGCTTTATGCAAACACACTTTATTGTTTGTTTTATAAGAAAATATACAATGTCCTTATGAACTGAAAGGAACAAACAAACATCATACAGTATGTCCAATCATGGTTAAGCCAGCCATAGATGGATTGGATTTTGGATGGTTCAGCAGGGACTGTTTGAGATTTGATCCATCTATGGGCAGGCTGATTGAACCTAAGTCAATCCATCGACTGACTTGGGTAACACCAGCATGTCAGATTTTTTAGCATGAAGTTCTTGCCAGTGGTTATATCCGCTAGCAATAATCATTGTGTTGTCTCATCAGGGACAGCTCCCCCATCAACACTTTTCTTTCATAGTTGCAGGAAAGAACATTGCATAATCTAATGTTACATCTCAAAAATAGCTTGCAATGTGATATTATATAATAAAGTACACTATTATTTTTTACACACTTTACCCTGCATAATGAACAATATCATTTAGAATAAATCTGTATCAGTTGTACTATACTGTCCTCATTGTGAGCAATAAATATACACTAAAAGGCCAACGGCCTGAAGCATTGGGAAAGGCCTCTCTTACAGCCCTGGCTCAGGAGTCCCTGATAGGGTGACAGGAAACACCAGAGCACAGGCTGGCATGAGTACCTGATAAGTCTCTCACTGGCTGGTGCTGGTGTGCGTATGGAGTGTAGGAACTGCAGGACTGGACACGCTGGCAGAGAGACTGGAACCAGTGGAGAACATGGGGTAGCTGGTGCAGATTGGTGATGGGCCGAACACCCTCGTGTTCGGTTCGCGGTCAAACATTTGACCGTGAACATTGAACTCACTGCAAGTCTATGGGACTCAAACTTGTAATTTCAAAAGTGCCCATTTTGAAGGCTTATATACAAGCTATTGGTCATAAAAGGGGTATGGGGACTTGGGTACTGCCCTGAGGGACATGAATCAGTGAAAAAAAAAATTCAAAAAGGGGAATTCATTTCTGATTACTCAAAGTTAAATAAAAAAGAAAAATTAATTTAAATATCATGCCTGGGGGTTCCCTTAAAATACCTGCAAAACTGCACATCTGTACAATGTATAGAACCTGCTGCAGCAGGACTGACATTTATTTTTTTAAATTACATTTTTATTTAAAAAAAATAAATGTTGTGGTTTCCTCCCCGTACTCCATACAAGACCGCACACCACGGTACATTTTTTTTTTGTTTAAGCGTGTGGGGTTCCCCTTAAAGGCTATACCAAGCTTTTTAGGCCTAGTAGGACTTTTAAGGGGAACCCTACTTCCCACAAATGAGGGAAGTGCGTGGGGTTCCCCCTAAAAGCCATACCGGGCCCTTTCTGCTTGATAGGACTTTTAAGTGGAACCCAACCCCCCAAAAATGGCATGGTCTGACATTTGCCGGTCAGATATAAACAAATAGTCGGCGGCATCTGGACAACGCTGAATGTCTTGATTGACGATAAATTACACTGACAAAACTTGTCAAAAGCTATTGTTTTGTTTTTTGTTCAAATAAGGAGATACCCCTTACTCATTCACAAAGGGGGGGTAGCATCATGGTGCCCTCGTATTTAAAGGGTACCCTGATTCTAATGAGCCCCCCCTGCCTGCAGACCCCCACAACTACCGGGCCAGGGTTGCAGTGAAGAGGCCTTTGTCCTCATTAGCATGGGGACACCGTGCCAATGCCAAGGGCATGTGGCCTGGTAAGCCGCAGGGAAGGGGGTGCTCGATCACCCCCCCCCCTTTCCTGTACTACCAGGCCTGTACTCAGATAAAGGGTCTGGTAGGTATCATGGGGGCATAGTGCTTTTTTCCCATTTTTGGGTGGTGGGGTTCCCCTTAAAAGTCCTACCAGGCTTAAAAGGCCTGGTAAGGCTTTTAGGGGGAACCCCACACACAGTAAAAAAATTTACTGTGGGGCCCCTCCTAACCTTCCTACCAGACCTAAAGGGCCTGGTATGAATTGGGGGTGGGACCCACGCTGTTTCTTTTTTTAATGTATTTTTTGTTTTATTTTTATTTGTTTTTTTAAATATTTTTTTTTCATTTTTTTTTTTCAGTGAGAGTATTCTCCCTCTGTCTTTGGCAGTGTTCAGCAACACACTGCATAAAGCTGCAGTGTAAGGGGAATGTGCACTGTGAGAGCGATTGTGGGCTGTTTGGCGGGAGAATCGTTGGTGGTGCCTTCACACTGTAACCTTTCAGAGTTATTCTTGATGAGTGCAGGATTAGACCCTGCTCTAAATATTCTAATTATATGCACCTGTCACACAATGTGTTGAAAAAATGGGCCTTGGGTGTTGGTGTCTCTGCACTGTAACCCCTTTCAGTTACTCTTGATGAGCGCAGGAATTGGCACTGTTCCAAGAAACTAAAATGATACAGACCTGTGTCAGGCGCAGCACCCTTTGGTGCCTTGTGCGCTGTGGCATTAGAAAAATTATGCAATTGCTGTTTCTTTGTTTAATTAGACTGACTTTACTCTGTAATTCCTCTAATGCCGCTCTATGGATGCAGTAGGTTTAAAGAGCACACCGAATACTTTAGTTAACTTCTTTAATAACTTCAATCTTCTTCATATAACACTGCTTACAATGGCTTGTTTCATTTATCATACAGTAGCTTATTTCTTTCATATTACAGTGGTTTGATTCGATAGCTTATCTCGATAGGTTCAATAGATTCGATAAATTTGTTCTGTATATTTCGATAGATTGATAAATTTACTTGGATTTATAAATTCGGTGGAACTACAAGTAAACACACATACAACAGTTTTTACATACAGATCTACCTGCATTACTAAACAACAGAGGAACACACAAGTGCATTAAATACCTATTTGGCCTTTTCTGCCTCCATGGAGCTTCTCTGATTGGAACTTTGTCTGTTTATTCTTCTGTCTGGTGAGTATGTGTCTCTAGAAAATCCTAGCAGGGAGTTTTACACAGGCATAAATGTGAAACTGGCTGCGATTGGTTAAGGCTCTGTACAGTGTGAGGATGTCTGTGATTGGCTCACCTTTAACTAAATCTTAAAGGCATATTTTCCTTTTCTGCTTCTGCTAACACAATGAATATATAAATGTCATATAACATTCAAAGACATAAATCACAGAAATGATTCTGCTTTTGGCTTTAACATATGTACATATACACTGTACTGAGGTTATTGGCAGGTTTGGTATACACATATATGTGAACCATATCAGCAACCTAGGACTGGTCTTAGCTGGCCAGCTACAGGACCTGTCACACAGGTGCAGCAAGATTGGGCCTTGAGTGTTGGTGGTGCCTGAACACTGTAACCCCTCACAGTACTCTTGGTGAGTGCAGGAATGGGCCCTGCTGTTAAAAATTAGAAGAAAAAAAAAATTAAATTAGATGCACCTGTTAAACAGGTGCAGAAAAATTGGGCCTTGGGTGTTGGTGGTGCCTGAACACTGTAACCCATCACAGTTACTCTTGCTGGGTGCAGGAATGGGCCCTGCTGTAAAAAATGGAAACATTTTTGAAAAAAAAAAATTTTTAAAAATTAAATTACATGCACCTGTCACATGCTGGTTGGTGTTGGTGTTGCCTGAACACTGTAACCCCTCACAATTACTCTTCGTGAGTTCAGGGTACAGGGATGGGCCCTGCTGTTAAAAATTTTTAAAAATTAGTCTGTGGTGGGAATTGATCATTACAGTGTGTGACAAGCTTGGTAGGAACATCCTGTGTTCATTATTTTGTCCATTTGAGTATCTTGAAAGCGATTTGCATGCATTTAGTATGATGTAAAAAGGATCTGGCCAGCTATCACAGCGATCATGCCCAGCTTTTACAGCGATCAAGCCCAGTTCTGTGAGACCGCATATTTGTGTGACATCAGTGACAAAGGGGTTAAATAAATCAGCCAAAATGATTCTGTGTCTTTTCATATTTAGCTTTCTATGTTGAGAAACTGATTCGAAAAGGTAGAACATGCTCCAAATTGGCTATTAAAGAGGTGGTATCAAAACGTTTTGAGACTAGTTTTGTAACACGCCAACAGATGGTAGCATAAGGCTGCACATACAGTCACAGGGAGCACCAACTTTCAAAGTCAAGTCAGTGTGCCATAAGACATTGTCCTGTGTACATGGTGAACTGTTCAACTGGTGCTATTCTGACCACGTGGATTACTATATCTGCTATTTCATCATAGACAGCAAGTTAGAACAAGGAACAAACTTGAATTTCTCTGTGAAACTGAGCAAAACTGCCACAAAGACATTTGGCATGATTTGGCAAGTTTACGGTGATGCTGCAGTGACTTGTTCGAAGTGTTTTGAGTGGCACGCATAGTTCAAGAGCGGAAGAACATAACTTGAAGATGATGAGAGATCAGGAAGACCTTCAACAAGCTCAACCCTCGAAAATGTGGAAACCATTCAGCACTTGTGCACGCTAAGTATCATTACTGGTGATGAAACCCCGGCGACGGGTTTACCACAGAATTTCATGTTTGCTCTTTGTCCTAATACCTGGACCACTATTTATTTAATTCATGCATTTATTTATTTATTTTATTTAGGGAATTGACTTTAACACCGTTTTATGAGTTACTTACCTCATATTTTGGCTTGGTGATAAGATGATAGTTAATTGACATTTTCAGCATTCGCTTTTCATGAGGATATAGGGCAGGGGTGTGAAACTGGTGGCCCTCCAGCTGTTGCAAAACTACAAGTCCCATCATGCCTCTGCCTTTGGGAGTCATGCTTGTAACTGTCAATCTTGCAATGCTTTAAGGGACTTGTAGTTTGGCAACAGCTGGAGGGCCGCCAGTTTGACACCCGTGATATAGGGTATACACAAGAGGTGCATGCTAAATGTGAGTGGTGTATCACTATGATGATCCATCCTTAAAAATAATATTACACTATATATATTTTTTATTTTCTGGCAACATATTCTTCTGTCTTATGCTGAGAGCTGAGAGGGAAGAGGATTGTAAAGAAGAAGTTGATTGGAATATGCACATATAACAAGTTTTAATTCGGTAAGGTGCATGGAGTGATCATATGAGGAACATTGCATGCGGTGGAATCACAGTTGTTTAAAGGGACAGGCACGTTGTGTGCTCATCTAAATGTATTAGTTTCAAAGATAGAGTGGTTTTTGTTACGGTATAACATTATGTAGCTCATTTATTTTTCCTGGGGGCTCTTGACAGTTATGTTGGAGGAAGGAGGAGTATTTTTGAAAGTGGATCTGATGAGTGAAGATTGAAGAAATCTGTGCTTTTTTCAGAAGGCTCTATTTTTGGTAGAGGAGGGTAAGAGCACACAAAAGTGATATATGAGTGAATTGTGAGCACCATTTACTGGATTTTGAGCACACTTTTGGAGAATTTACATACTGCACCATATGGTTTTCTGTTTTTTTTTTTTAAGGGTTACTATCCCGCCGTTTGGAGTCTTATAGAATTTCAAGAGAGTGGTGGACTTTGTGATTGGAACATATTTTGAACTGACTGAGGGACACATGAGTATTCAAGCTCTGGTCTAATTAATTAGCATTTTTCACCCACCATAATTGCATAATTCCAGCTGCTGGGACTGTTGGAGAAGTACAACTCTAGTGCCCTGATTTATTAGACTCATTGAGCAGATATAACCAATGCTTTCAATGATATATATAACAGTCCACAAGGGAGCAACTTAGGCTCCATGCACACTGGGTGTTTTGATAACGCTGGTAACTTTAGTTGTGTAAAGTCACGTTCAAAACATTTTCAGCTTTTTAAAGCGTTTTTGCATTAGCGTTTAGCGGAATTTTACTGTGATTAGTGGCGTTTTCCCATGTTTTTCCGTGGTTGCGTTTTTTAGCATTTTTTTTACCAAAAAAAGTCCAAAACCGCTGGTTTGCAGTGTTGTACCGCGTTTTGACGTGTCTTTCATCGTTTTTCAGAGTTAGAGCGTTTTTAGAGCTAACAAACTGTTCTAGAAATCCCACTAGTCCTGGTTTTTTTTCCAGCCAAAAAACGATGACTGTCTTTCCTTGTGCGGAGTGTCTAATCTTGTCTCTGCAGGCAGCTTGTAGTGGGTGAGCCTGCTGGGTCCTTCCCAAAGCTCTGCTCTGTGCTCATGCTATGTACAGGTGTGTGATGATATCATTGCTACTTTTACAAGGTAGTATCTGCGTTTGTGAAGGTATTTGGTAAACATATTAATTCATATCCTTTGTTGCCATTTAGCAGCATATTTAACTGCTTCAAGACCTTGCACTGTAGCTTTACTGCTACAGTGTGGCCACGCTGCACTGTGCCCTGACTGTGCTGTCATTCACTATAGCATATCACTGGGTCCCGGTCAATGATTTATGGCTGGGAACCTCTGATTGGCTGAGCATACGACAGAAGAGAGCCCTGTGTTGGTAAATAACACAGAGCTCTCTACAGACAGCAGCAATGTGAAATATTAAACTGCCTTTAATATTGAACTTAGATAACTGTAGGGCTGTCTACAGAAAGCAGTAATGTGTCAGTTTTTTTCTCCCTGCTAAGCAGGGAGTAAAAACAGGCACAGTAAAAGTAAGACACGTTACACACAGTAAAAATTTCTAGGCACACAGATAACTCTTTCATTGCCCCTGGATGTTCATCCTTTCCCAACCAATGTCATTAGTACAGTGAAATTGTATATTATATTATTAGCACTAATTTCTGTATTAGTGTCACTGGTAATTTCAGTGTCAGTTCGCACAAAGTATCAGTTAGTGTCAAATTGCCTGCCGCACTATCACAGTCCCACTATAAGTGTGATCACTGCTATTACTAGTATAAATAAATAAATAAAAATTACACTATATATACACCATTGTTTGTTTGGTGCTATAACTTCAACGCAAACCAAATAATATATGCTTATACTGGGATTTTTTTTTACCAAACACATGCAGCAGAATACCTTTTGGCCTAATTTTATTAATACATTCGATTTTTAAAACATTTTTATTGGATATGTTTTATAGTGAAAGGTAAAAAAAAATTGTTTTTTTAATTAATTCTTGTTCTTTTTATGTTCATATAATGCAAAAATAAAAAAAACAGTAGTGAGCAAATACTACCAAAAGAAAGCAGTATTTGTGTGAAAACATTATATAAAATGTATTTGGGTACAGTGTTGCATGACTGCACAACTGCCAGTTAAAATAGTGTAGTGTCAAATAGCAAAAAATGCTCTGGTCATGAAGGGGGTAAAACTTCTGGAGCTTAAGTGGTTAATTAAATTAAAGTATCTGTACCCAGAGTTCAGCTTTAAGGGTTACAACACACCAATTCTTCTTTTCTGATTCATAATACCAATCTGACAACATGGATATATTGAATATGGCTCCATAGCACTCCTATAGCAACAATATAGAATTCTGGTGAAGGGTGCAGTATATGAAGTAAAAATGATATGAAAGGTCAAGGAATTGTTTCATGTATGCAGCAAATGAATGCAGAAAGCAACCTCTACTGATGTCAACCTCAGTGGAAATGGATGTAAATATATTGCTTTTATCATTGCAGATGGAGAGGCATACTATACAAAATGCCAGATAATTCTAAACATAGTGCAACCTCAGGGTAGGTCTCTGCTTGCATGTGTATACAAATACAAAAACACATAAAAATAATCATGAGACTAGGTATTATTAATTGCTGATATCTTGGAACCTCTCGCTGTCTCAATTTTCAGTGTCCTGTATTTTAAAACAAACTAAGGTATGCTGCTGAGTACAGAAGCTAAAATGATTTCTTTTGGATTGTAAAATGGTGTTGTAAGCCTTCAAGCAGGACTTTTGCATTTGTACGTTTGAGTTTCTCTTCCTGCTCAGAATGTTTGATCTAATGTTTGATGTTGTTAGAGAAAAATACATTTTCTCCAGAGGGAATTAACAATCTGCAGTCCCTTTCAGTAATACAAAAAAATAAACTTTAGGCTAGCAACATGTTTAACCAGCATTTCTGTCTTGACTTCTAATTCTAAGTAGAATAAAAGTTCAGTAAGCAGCTGTGTACTTAAGGCAATTTATCAAACCCTACTTAGTGAGAGCATACTGTTCCTCTGAAAGCATAAACAAAAATTTAATTTTTAAAGAGTAAGATATATAAAATGCTTTAAGTTTTCCTCTTTTCTTATACGTTGCTGTATTTTAAGTTACCAAGGATTCCTACTGTGCGGTCCTCGTTATTACTACTCCTTTCCCTATATTTTTCTACTTTTTTTTTGACAGGAGATCCAATTATTTATTTATTTAATTTTTACTTTGTAACTTTGCATCATAGTGTGCTGGTGTGCTGGTAAAGAATTCAGTGGCACGCTAAGAGGCTAAGCCGGCTGCTGGTCAGGCATCTGAGTGTGTTGGGATCTTTGCAGAGCCTGGTCTTGCTCTGTGACATCAGCTGACAGTGGGTTTTAGCCCTCATATGAGCCGAATCTGGGTCACAGGAATGCAGAAATAAGTGCACTTCCGTGACCCACAAGCAAAGTAGGGCCAAAAAAACTTTGGCCATACTTCCCTTTTAAATGTATATACTATTATGTATAGATATAACACCATTAATACACCACAATTTTAATGAACAAATATAGAAATTCATTTTTTTTCCTGTCTGTTTATAGCCCTGAAGAAAAGAGAGAACTTTCTCAGCAATGCATTTGCTGTTGTGAACTATTACTAATATTAAACGTTTTGGGATTTTCAAACTGTTTGTTTGGCTCTCTATTAGACTTTATAGTCATGTATCTTCAAATCTGGGCCCCTTGTTTAACGCTCACTGTGGTACGTTTTTCAAAAGTAGATTGGTGGCCCTTTATTTACCCAGTGCAGTTTATAAATGGCACTGGGTAAATAGCCATTAGGTGGACAATCTGCCTGGTGATTGCTGTGTGCCCAGCTATAATTAGAAAGAAAACTGCCAACCCAGTACCCAGCCAATTTTAGGGGCTGAGTACTATGTGATCGCTGCCTGCATCACAGTAATCACGTTTTACTATGTTGTACAGTGTTTACAATGCTGATTCCTCCCCTTCTGCTTACAAGAGGGTAAGAAGAGAGATGGTGCGTTTATGAATGCGCACAAAATGAACAGATCAGCATCTGCAGCTTCTGACCTATGAAGGCCTCATGTACACATGAACTCACCTAGTTGTTAAACTCTCCTGGCAGCAGAAAAACGTTAAACATGGCAAAAAAAGCAGCAAAAATGCGTATTATAGCGGTACCGCATTTACCCGCATTTACCAATTGTACATTTATTAATTTGATTGGCCAGAGTATTTTCCATTGACATGGATAAACACCCAAGCGCTAACGTTTAGCCGCATTTACACACATTTTTCTTAACCTTTCCTGCCCCTCCTTCTCTCTTACACACTTATCTAATACTGTCCCTAGTGACCAGTAAATTACCCCTCTCCACCCATATCCTACCCGTCTCAATATTAACTCTTTCACCTCCATCCTGCCCATGTATGTGACTAATACATTAACCCCTTCATTTCCTCTGTGTATGTCTTGTACATTAATATAT
This sequence comes from Staurois parvus, assembly GCF_062004578.1. NCBI lineage: Eukaryota > Metazoa > Chordata > Amphibia > Anura > Ranidae > Staurois > Staurois parvus. The sequence continues at coordinate 2,560,481 of NW_028317943.1, forward strand.
CTAATGAACCATTATCAAGCTCTGTGTTTACACCCCTCAGTACCTTTGCTGGAAACTGTGCATATACTAGCACAGTCAATGCAGTGCTATGGGCAATGCTCCAGTTTAAGCACATTAAAGGTGCAGCCTTCAACATCTTAACAGTGGGGGTTATTTACTAAAACTGTAGAGTACAAAATCTGGCACAACTCTGTATAGAAACCAATCAGCTTCCAGGTTTTATTGCCAAATCTTAATTGAACAAGCTGAAGTTAAAAGCTGAGTGGTTATCATTCACAGCTCCATTAGATTCAAAGTGAACCAACATTTGTAAATCTACCCCAGTGTGCCAACTTCAATTAATATTGCGTGAATCCTTACACAATTCTCAGAGAACATACCAAACGCCAACATCTTTAAGATTTATGAGTCATACTCACTTGTGAATATCCATATCTCAAAAGCCTAAATTTCCCTATATGGATTATACATTAAATTAAGAGAGGATAGGAGGAAAACATGGCATAATTCCATTTACCAGCACACATTAAAAGCAAATAAAACCAATATACTCATATTCGGTAGTGCTATATCACCACTATCATTACAGCTTATGTGCTTGATGAGAATACAGCTCCACCTGCTCTCTGGTGTGTGCGAATGACTGCCCTCTTCGGGACATCCCTCCATGGGATGATGCCCCATATGCCTGTAGTCTCGCCTAACTGGTTTTGTCTTCAAGACATCTTCAGGGGCTGTCCATTATGCTCACAAATAGTTAATTAGGCTTGTAATATTTTATTAATGTTGTACCCTAAATATCAGGGGATATTTTTTTTTATTCCTCTGGGGTTTGTTATTAAAGGTGTGGCTCGGACATAACACGTGTACATTTTGCTGCATTTGCCACACCTTTTTCCAAGAGTAAAACTGCATGTCTTGCTTGCTGCAATTTTAAATGCCAATACCAATGGCATCAGATTTTTTTTTTCTTTTTGACTGTGTGAAAAATTGCCTTAATGTGCTAGACAAGTGTGAATGCAGCCTGATAGAGGAAACATTGTTAAATCAAATATAGTGAGAACAACATACAAGTTTAATATATAGCTGTAGAGGTATCAGAACTACATATATATTATCAACAATCATATTATTTGGAACCATTTCTGGATGTTATGCAGTGCCTTGAAAACATATTCATACCCAGGGGCGGACTGACAACTCATGGGGCCCCCGGGCAATAGGGGATCATGGGGCCCCTGTGTCCTTTCCCAAACTCAAAAAAGTATATGAAAAAGGTACCAGGGGCATCTTATGGGGCCCCCTACTGGCCCTCGGGCAGTGCCCGAGTTTCAAAATGGTCAGTCCGCCCCTGTTCATACCCCTTGAAATTTTCCACAATTTGTCATGTTACAACCAAAAATGTAAATGTATTTTATTGGGATTTTATGTGACAGACCAACAGAAAGTTGCACATAATTGTGAACTGGAAGGTAAATGATAAATGGCTTTCAAAATGTTTTACAAATAAATATCTGAAAACTGTAGCGTGCATTTGTATTCAGCCGCCCTGAGTCAATACTTTTTTGTAGAAACACCTTTACTGCAATTACAGCTGCAAGTCTTTTTGGGGATGTCTCTACCAGCTTTGCACATCTAGAGTGGGACATTTTTGTCCATTCTTCTTTGCAAAATAGCTCAAGCTCTGTCAGATCGGATGGTGAGCGTCTGTGAACAGAAATGTTCAAGTCTTATGGTTCTATACACCTACGCTAAATGTATCTGTGAGGAAAAAAGCAGCTAACATAAAAATGCAGGCAACAAATGAAATGATTGTAAAAACAGAATGTAGCATGGATTATCTCACTCTTAGCATAAATAATAATATTATGGATCAAAAGTTCTTATTATCACACTTCTAGCATAAATAAAGTCTTTAAAGGAAAATTCCATATGATGTGACTGTGTTTTCCATAAAAAAACATATCTTGGAAGAGGTGGCCACAGAGAAGAAGACAAAAGATCCTCCACCAACACCATTCACAGCCTTTTACCAGAGGATAAGACCACAGGTCACGTGGCCTCAAACAGCAAGCATGGCAGGTCTATGGAAATGTGGGACCATGAATCTTCTCCTCCAAAGAAAGGCAACACCACAGCTTGTACAACGAATTAAACACTCCAATAATAGACCTCAAAAAGATAGGATGTATAAAAAAGAAAACAGAGGCTTCTCATGGTGTAGTAATTGGAATTAGTAAATTTTCAATATAAGTAAATCACTTACAAACGAATGATGGACTGGGCATATAAAATCATTGATGTTTCCAATCAACAAGATGGTTGTGATGCGTGGCGTGATGGCGTCACAGGTCATAACTCGATCCTACGCGTTTCATCATAAAAAGGCATAATCAGGGGCGTGGCCTGCTATGCCCATCATGCTATATATAGCCACAAGGCTGAAATGAGCTCCTGTCAGTGGTGCTCCATGGAACGGAACTAGTAAGAGGCGTGAATGGTGTTGGTGGAGAATTTTCAAGTCTTGCCACAGATTCTCAATTGGATTTAGGTCTGGACTTTGACTGGGCCATTCTAACACATGAATATGCTTTTATCTAAACCTTTCCATTGTAGCTCTAGCTGTATGTTTAGGGTTGTTGTCCTGCTGGAAGGTGAAACTCTGCCTCAGTCTCAAGTCTTTTGAAGACTCTTCTTCTAAGATTGCCCTGTATTTGGCTCCTTCCATCTTCCCTTCAGCTCTGACCAGCTTCCCTGTCCCTGCTGAAGAAAAGCATCACCACAACATGATGCTGCCACCACCATGTTTCACGATGAGTTAAGGGTGATGTGCAGTTTACCGCCACACATAGCGTTTTGCTTTTAGGTCAAAAAGTTAAATTTTGGTCTCATCTGACCAGAGCACCTTCTTCCACATGTTTGCTTTTTCCCCTACATGGCGTCTCGCAAACTGCAAACGGGACTTCTTATGACTTTCTTTCAACAATGGATTTCTTCTTGCCACTCTTCCATAAAGGCCAGATTTATGGAGTGCACGACTAATAGTTGTCCTGTGGACAGATTCTCCCACCTGAGCTTTTCAGATATTAGTTTTAAACCTTTTCAAAGCACTGTAATCAAGCAGTTATAAGAGACATTCAAGTTTGTTAATTATAAACTCCCTGATTTTTTATGTAGTAAAATATGGACATACAGGCAGAAATCATATAACTGTGTTTGATATATCATTAATATATGCATATATTTTTTTTAAGTCAATCATTAGATGTATTTTCTTTTTTAGGCTTTTTTTTAAGCTGGCTAGTAACACACCTTCTGTATTAGCAGATTTAAATACAGCAACACATTGAAGTTGAACCCTAGCTAATACTTAGTATCAGTCACAGCACACAGTTTTTTCTTTCATTTTGGGATAAAAGTTTTACATAAATAAAAGCTGATCATTTTAACTACCGATGCCAGTGTTAAATTGTCTGTCTCATCCCTATAACTATAAGAGAGCTTTTCTTTGGAAAAGCAGACTTACTGACTGGATCACAAGATGAAAATAGAAGAAAGAAAGCCTAAAAAGGGAAACTAATACAGCTTTCACATTTGCAATATAATAAGTGTTTGCTTTTGGGTTTAATATTCCTATAAGGATGCAATACAAAATGATAGTGATTGAGATGTGGGTCCACATTCAGTAGTTGTATAGTTGTAATTTTAATCTCTGATTTCTACTGTAATGTGTTATATGTAAAGTGACATACAAAAAAAATAATAGGTTTATGTGGTGGGCATCCATAAATAAAGATTATTTAATAGGAAATTAGGCTGCGATAATTGTTTATAGATTTTTTGTTGTTTTTATTTTTGAATATAGGTTTTCAAAGTATGGTTCCCTGACACTTTCTGTACATTATTATGACTCATAAGCAGAAAACAATTGGACATGTTCTTTCTATATATATATCATTGTACAACATATTTCATTATTATCATTATTACTGATATTATATAATGTTCTTTCTATTACATTCTATATCATTGTACAACATATATTATTATTATTATTATTTTTGATTATTACTATTGTATATTTGCAGCCTACACTTCACCTCGCGTCTGATTCTGTTTCCTGTAAACTGTAGCATAAAAGTGCCAGATTGCATGTAAACTGACACGCCAAATAGCAGGCTGTAGTACATATTACTTATCATTATCGCTTAGCAAACTAAGGTGGCAATAACAAGGAAAAAGGTTTTTATTTAGCTACAATAGTAGTACAATGAAAACTCATGTGTTGACAGCTGATTCTATGCAGGCCAGCTTGTTTAACAAATTTTAATGGACAAATTGAACTAAGTATTTTATTCATCTTGTCACATTATAGAAAGCTTTACAAAACCACACTATGGTCCTTGGAGCTTTCAGAATGTGCAGTTTATTAAACCACTCATCAAAGTCAGTGGTAGTGAAGTATGTAACTTAACTGTGACGAGACTGCTGCACCGAATGCATAAGAAATTAAAAACCTTGACAGGCAGGTGATATATTACATGTACATAGTGATGTCAGAGAAGCACCAGCTGACATTTCTAAAGCACTGCTATTTTACAACCATAGTTGATGTGATGTTAAATTCTGCGCTTCTGTTCAGTCCATAAATGCAGAAAGATATTTCAGATAGTTGGCAAAAATAGAATTCTTTCCCTAAGCCTTCACTTTACTTACTGCATGTAAAGAGAACATGTTTTGACATTTTTAGTCAAATCTTTTGAATTACTTTCCTTGGATAATAAAGGAATATCTCTTACCCTGCTAAGATGAGTACATGAATAAAGAATAAAGCATATATTGTTAACTACACATCTGTGGTACTTATGCCACTGCATATAATATTTACAAAGAGTTCTGGACATTTATACTAGTGGAATGTCAAGACAATGGAATTTTTATATTATTTTTTTGTTAATAATGACAAAAACATTGCTCATAATCTGCAATCAGAGTAATCAGTGCTAAGACAATTTACTGCTAAAAAGGGTCTAAATGTAAACCTGCGACATCACACAGTACTTTATGTGTTAAGTGCTTCTTGAAGGTGGTGGAAAGGCATCTTTTCATGCAGGGCCAGTGTGACGGGAGTCACATTTGGGGGTGGGGGGACCTCTGTATCATCTTCCCAAATTCTTATGTTTAAGTGACCCTGTGCCTGTTAGGCCACACTGAACTTTGGGAAATGTAGTCTGGGAAGAGGATCTTGCATAAGAGCAGATGGAGTGATGGGGAGGCATAACTAGAACTTTCAGGGCCCTGGTGCAAGAAACTGTAAAGGGTCCCCCCTCCCATCGGTCCCAGGGCCCTTACCTTTGGGCTCATCCCCTTCCCACTGATGCCGGGCCCTTCTATAATAAGCAGGGCCTTCTGATTTCTCCTGTATTGAACTGTATTGTAACTGTATTGTCTGCCCTCATGTTGCAAAGTGCTGCGTAAACAGTTGGTGCTATATAAATCCTTTATTATATTATTATTAATAATCATCGTAATAATGATAATAATAATAACAATAACAGATTTTTTTTATTTATGAATTTTTAAGCCTATAATAAAGAAACAGAACATGATTTTTTTTAAATGGTGCAGTCTTTTATGTCTTTATAAAATGTGCAAATCTTATTTAGGTATGCAAATAACCATAAATTTATTGTCAAGTCTACCTACACATGCTGAGGCTGCTAAATTTGATCTAGGCATCAATGACCTCTGGGTTACTGAAGCTCATTATTTGTAACCAAGTTAAATACTTATCTTCCTGTATTTTTTTTCCAATTTAGCGAGTGTCCATCAAAAGTGAGCAAAAATTTTAAATTGACTACATTTATTTCTAGTTATTGTGCTGTACACTGCAAAAACACGTACAAAGTCCTGTATTCATATAAGCAACACATACATATATTTTCCTACAGCCAAGTGGTCTTTGATGGATGGGTTCAGGTGAAAGGAAGTAATGTGTCAGCTGACAAGCTCACAGTGATTTTCTGTTTGAGTTTCTATGAAGAGGACAGAAATATTTGTCAGTCAAAACAGACTAAAAATGACAATGTTAATGCAAGGACTGAATGTATGCCTTCCAGGCAAGATCTCTGAATGTTTACTGCCAAATGACTGCAGAGGCAGAAAGGAAATGACAGCACTGACTCAAAAGTCTTGTACTTTTATATACTATATATATATATATATATATATATATATATATATATATATATATATATAAATATAAATTTTTCATAGACAATTCAAGACTGCATTTTTACATTTTCCTTTTTGTGGTTTTATTTTTCCAAACCACATTGAGGAATTAACATTAGTTATCATGTTGCTTATCAACTATAGAGGTATGTTGTTTTTGAATAGTTACATTGGACTAGTTTGGACCAATATAAGTTTATACATTCCATACCTGTGGGATCCCAGTGGAATTGGAGAATCTCTGTAGTAGCCACCACTACTACAGTGATCATTACTGTCTTCTGGGCCTTGTACTGAATAGTAACAACACAGGTTTGCTTGCTCGGCATGGTCACCATTCAGAGAACACTTTGGGGTTTATTTACTAAAGCTGGAGAGTGCAAAATCAGACTCACTTCTGCATATAACCCAATCAGCTTCCAGGTTTCATTGCCAAAGCTTCATTGAACAAGCTGAGGTTAGAAGCTGATTGGTTTCTATGCAGAAGGGAGTCTGATTTTGGACTCTCCAGCTTTAGTAAATAAACCCCTTTGTGTTTTCTCAATCAAAGGATTCTCTGATTGGACAGAGTGGAGAGGTTGTCCAATCAGAGATCACCTGTGGGGGGGAGGGATTACTAAAACTGGAACGTGCAAAATCTAGTGCAGCTCTGCATAAAAACCAAACAGCTTCCAGGTTTTATTGTCAAAGCTTTATTGAACAAGATGAAGATAGAAGCTAATTGACTATCATGCACAGCTGCACCAGAGTGCTCCAGTTTTAGTAAATCTCCCCCCTAGTGTTTATTTAGAAAAATACAAGATATTCATTGAAAGGCACCTATGTCAAGCTATGTAGCTAGGCAGCCCCTTGGCATGGTACTTGGAAGACAGCAAGGATCACAGCAAATCTCTACTTCCACAGGGATCCCACAGGAATGACATATACGTGCGTACATTGTTCCATGCTGGACTACTGTAACTATGCAAAAAAAAAAAACAACAGACCTGGAATTCAGCTTTAATGATCACAGATAAAGCCAAACTATGTCATAGGAAACAAGATTTTGTTGTTGCAGAGCAGACTGAAATTGTGCAGAACTGTTTTTATATTTATTTAATTATAACAGTTCTGCACAATTTCAGTCTGCTTTCAGTTTTTATTATCAATAATACATGTTGTAATTATCAGTGGAAAACAAGTGATTTTAGTGCTTTTTATGTTGGAATCTTGTTCCAGCAGCCTCATTTATTCAGCTGTGACATTAAGCTAAACTATCCAGGGAAATTTTAGTAGTTTTGGGGAGTTTCCCTAAGCTTTTAATAATATTTGCTGCAGCAGGTATTATTAATGTGCTCAAGGGGATTATTTTAGACCAAAAAGCTCCTCACTCTGTCCCACACAGATTCGTTCTACAATAATATTTTTTAAGGAAAGTAGAATACATGGAGAGCAACCATTTAGTTCAATGCACACAGAGATTTCCCCCTGAGGTGTCCAGCAGGTAAAGTGCCCAGCATTTTAACCGAATGTAATTACCTGGACTTACAGAGTAAACAGGAATGTACAGTAGTTGGCAACTCACCACATTGCACTGTACTTGGACTCTATGTATAACTGAAAGAATTTAGTATTATAAAACAAGACCATTGGAAAATAATAATTCTATATGAATCATAAAATATTAATATATGATAATCAATATACAAACATTGTCATGTTTTACAATAAGTACAAAACCTAAATTAAAGCTATATTAATATTAAAGGCCCTGAAGTTCATGCTAAACTAAGCATTTGTGACATACTGTAGATATGTACACATATGCAGACACTCAGTACCGTTAATCACAAATATTTAGTTTCCTATGATCAAATATTTTCATCAGCAAAGTACTTGTACAATTTAGTTTCTTAGTATGTGTAAAATTAATACCCCATCACAAAAATTGATTGGCTAAATTCAAACAATGTGCATATATTAAACATCATAAAATAAATACAATATCGCTATGATTATTACATTTGTGAAAAAAAACAATCTAGTGGGTTGCCTTTAGGGCCAATTCACACTGCTTGTGTTGTAGCAATGTTCGCCAAATGCGCACGTTACTGCAAACAAGCAATAATGCATATTATGTGCATTGGTGTGCTATATTGCCTTTCATTGCGAATGACAACTCAACTCACCCTTAAAATACATGTATGCTGCTATGCAGCAGCACAGCACTACACACATTAAGTGTGTCTTTATAGTCCTTCAGGTAAAATGCATGAGAAATGAAGCCCATGATGGATAGATATGTCTCTACCTATCGTTTTTGGAAAGACATCTGTCAGTCAATGGTTAGCCTAATCCTGCAAAATATACTGCAATTTCTAGGCAATGTCAACCATGTTTAATGTAATTTGGATCACAAAGACAATCAAATGGATTAAGAAAGCCTTTCAGCAATGTTTTTCTTACCATTGGTGGTAGATTGTTTTTATCTAGTCACATTTTTTTTTTTATGAAAAGCTGCTTGAAAGTATTTGATTTCCTCAGATTTGCCATTTGAAAGCTAAGGACTGTGGATAGTTCTATTTACACTTGCCTTTTACTCCATGTTCCAATCCTGTTCCTTTCTCCTTAATTCTGATATTGATACTGTTCTAATACCGTGTTCCTGCATTCATGTCTGAACTCTGATACTGTGTCTTTTACAGTCACAAAATTGTGCTAAAGAGGGTATGCAATTATGTTAGGTACCCACGTCCCAGAGTCTATGCATATGAAAAAATAAACCTTGAGACAAAAAGTCCACTTTTTGCCTCAAGGTTTATTTTTTCATACGCACTGTGTCTTTAGCCTCAAGGTTTATTTTTTCATATGCATCGTGTCTTTTATCCTGAACATTATGAACTTTTCCCAGTTCAGGTTCTGTTTGGTAAGAGTCAAACATCATATATAGATGCAGTATTTCTACCTATTCTATAATAATAGTTTCCCTCTGTCAATAGTAACTAAGAGAAGGGGTGCTAGCACCAATCATATTCCTAACAGCTGATGCCATCAGCCCCATCCTTGGTCACATAGGCAAATGGATGGGGATAGTGGTGGCATCACTGCACAAATAAATGTTTGGTTGTCTTTATTTCTAGGTATTTATTTTTTTTGGGGGGGTGTCTGGGTGTCCACTTATTTTTAAAGGTGGCTATTGGATTCTGACAAACCCCCACACCCCACAGCCGTCTACAACCATAGAGCCAGGATTGTACGAAAGAGGCTCTTGTCTTCATAAACATGGAGAAAAGGTGCTTTGTAAGCCCCTTCCCCCCTGGAAAGGCATGTGTCATGTTGAGAGCATGTAGCCTGTTGGCGTTCAGGAGGGGAGATGCACCCTTGATCCCCCTTTCTTGACCAGCCAGGCTGCATTGTTAGAATGGGGGACTGGTATGGATGTTTAGACCTCCACTGATTTCTTTTTGTTTTTTTTGGGGGGGATGCCTTTTTGCATGGGAATCCCCCCTTAAAATCAATTCCAACATAAAAAGGTCTGGTATGCATTTTATGGGAGATGCTACATAATTGTTTGTGATCTTGCTATAGGATGTACTACCACATTTACAAATAAAAAATGATACAGATTACATTTCTGGCAAATTACATGTTTATTGCCAGCTTCTTTAAAAAAAAAGTATAGACCTCACCAAAGGTCCTCCACAATAAAAACTAGACCCTTTAGTCTACTATGTATTTTAGGGGACCTTTGGAGGGGAAATATTGTTTGCCGGCATTTTAAAACATTTTTTTTACTTTGTAAAATGCTAATGCTGCTGTGGTACTTTCTGTATATCACAAAGATGTGACTTAGGCATTAAGGCACCCCCCAAACATATTATTTAAAGAAACTGAGCATTTTTGTAGTACTCCATTCAAGCCAAACCCAGAGCAGTTTGGCTCATTCCTAGTCCTGATAGTCCTGACCTTTGACTATGTTTACTGGGTTATTCTCTTATGTGCTACCCATCCTGATCTTTGGTTACATTCACTGGATTACTTGCTGGCTGTTCACTTCTAGTCCATGCTCCACTGGAGATCTTGCTTTCTTTTCCTCTATTGCCCTACAGTATGCTTAAAGAATATGTAAATATTGTACAACCACAGTTAAAGTAGGAAATACAATTTGTTAACCATTATCAAATGCAACTTTGTAAAAGAAAAATATGTTGTACCTTTTTATGATATTCTATATTTAGAGTAAACCATTTAAGTCCTTGGGTCATCTGAGTACCAGTACACATTATGGCCTTCAGGTAAAGATGTCAGGTAAAGTGACAAAACTTGTCAATATTAATGTTGATTGGAGTGTCTGCAGCCAGGCCTGACAGGGTTATGCAGTCTAACGCTGGCCATAAAAGTGAGTTTTTTTTTACATTTAGCCAGTAGGCTGAAAAACAAAATAATTTATTCCTCTATCTACACAGTAAGGTGGCAGGAAGCATCTCCTAATGTCAGAATACACTGTGCTACAAACGTATCCCATCATGTCCCTCTGATAGCAGGGACAGCCAAACACTGATCAAAATGTGGCTGGTCTCTGCTGAACTGCATGAATTATGATCAGTGTATGGCCAGCTCAATATATAACTTTCAATTTATAAATAAGGGATATGCAAAACTGTTTTTTTTTCCATAAAGAGTTTATTTATTCAAACAATAGAAAAACATACATAGAGCATAATAAAAGATTTCCATGAAGTATACATAACCAAAAACAGGTTAAGTTTCATATATATGACAGCGTATAGTCAGAGCCAAATTTCCTTTCACAACATCAAAAATAGGAAAAGCAGCATAGCTTTGTTTTGTTAATACAAAGGCTCTAAGTGGTCATAACCTCAGGTGGAAAATGTGACAGCTTTGTGCTTTGGAAGGCTCTCCTTTGCTACAAGCTGTAAAAACATGAGGAAGAAGAAACAAAAAAGAAAAGAAAAAGGAAAGATGGGAATAGAGGGTAGAATAAAGAAGGAAGGGGCCAATAAAGAGGGAAAAAGGGGGGACCAAGGAGAAAAAAAAGGGGGTAGTTGGGGGAGGGGGACAGGGAGATAAGGGGGAAGAGAGATGGGGGGGACAATGCACAAATTCTTAGCCAGAGTCTAATAGTTCCACTCCTTCACAACAAGGTATTCATTCAAGCTAAGGTAGAGGAAAACCATATATTTCACAGTATGTCAAATAAACTCTTTAACCCAGAAAGAGATCCAGGTCCAAAATCATCAAGATTCATACTTATCAAGTATCAATGTTCCTCAATTCCTCCATTTCTGCTAATTTGGTAGCGTTGGTAACATACAGTATGTGTTTGCCAGTGGGTTTGAATACACATTCGGGCTGCTGTAATTAGAAACATGGGTAAAGACAAAGACAAAGAGTCCATGACAGAAGAGTGATGGAGTAAATATTGAAGTGGACTAAAGTCCAAAGTGTAAGTTGTTATGCGTGTGACCAAGTCATACACCTTGTTCCAAAAAACCACAATCAATGGGCAAGACCATTAGACATGAAGCATATCTTCCACCAAGTGGCCACACCGCCAGCAACAGTATGGTGTATTCGGGAACATTTTATGCAGAAGGATTGGTGTTCTATGAGAGAACAATTTAAAATCATGCTCTTGAGCATTCACGTTGCCAGATCCTGTGTGAATTACAGAAAAAGCAGCTAGCCAATCCTTTTCTGAAAAAGATAAGTTGAGGTCCTTTTCTCAAGCTAACACTGGTCTAAGCGATTTGTGAGAGAAGTCATTGTAGAAGAACGAATAGATTGTCGAAGCATCAGGCCCCGACCATTGCAACCTTGGCAGACTGACCACACCAGAAATCTCAAACGACATAGTCGCGCGCTAGAGCGATTATGGCGTAAAACCAAATCCCACCAAGCATTCACCCGATATAAATCTGCCTTCTTAACACACACTTCCTCCCTTCACGCTGCCAAACAAGCCTAATTTGTCACTCTCATTAATACCTTCTCCTCCAGTCCTCGTCGGCTCTTCTCTACTTTTAAGTCTCTCCTTTCTCCACCTCCACCTCCACTCAGTACCTCACTCACTGCCTACGACATTGCAAACCATTTCAAAAACAAGATTGACGCAATTCGTAGGGACATGGCCACTGCACAGACATCCACCCCACTTAGCATACCTCATACTAAACCTCCCTCAACACTTTGCTCTTTTGATCTTGCTACTACTGAAGAGGTCACTAAGGTTTTCTCAGAAGCCTGCCTCACCACCTGCCCCCTGGACCCTGTCCCCTCACAACTCCTACAGTCACCCTCTTCTTCCATCCTATGCTCCCTCACTCACATCTTCAATCTTTCCCTCTCTACTGGCGCCTTCCCCTCCCTTCTAAGGCATGCGCACATCACTCCCATACTTAGAAAACCCTCCCTGGACCCCACCAACCTAAACAATTTAAGACCCATCTCCCTGCTGCCACTTACCTCTAAACTCCTAGAACGCGTAGTCTATAATCGGCTGAGCTTCCACCTCACCGACAACACCCTATCTCGACCCTTTACAGTCTGGCTACTGCCCTCTACACTCCACTGGAACTGCCCTACTCAAACTCACTAATGATCTAATAACTGCTAAAACCAATGGCCACTATACAGTACTCTTACTACTCGACCTCTCTGTGGATTTTGATACGGTTGACCACCCCCTCCTCCTCAGAAAACTACACTCTCTTGGCCTCAGAGACTTTGCTCTCTCCTGGTTCTCCTCCTATCTATCGCAGCGCTCCTTCAGTGTTACCTATAACGCTGCCACTTCCTCTTCACTCCCTCTCTTTGTTGAAGTCCCTCAAGGTTCTGTCCTCGGACCCCTTCTCTTCTCCATCTACACCTCCTCCCTTTGTCAACTGATAAACTCCCATGGCTTCAATTTCCATCTCTATGCTGATGACACACAAATCTATCTTTCTACCCCTCACCTTACCCCTTTAGTCTCCACTCGCATTACCAGCCTACTAAGTGACATATCGGCTTGGATGTCACTCTACTTCCTCAAACTCAATCTTCCTAAAACTGAGCTCTTAGTATTCCCCCCAGCCCGTGCCACCCCCCGACTTCTCCATCAAGATCAATAACACTATCATCAGTCCCTCCCCTCATGCCAGGGTACTAGGTGTAATTCTAGACTCCAATCTGTCCTTTCATCCCCAGGTCCAATCGCTGACAAAAACATGTAGGCTTCACCTCCGCAACATCTCCAAGATATGCCCGTTCCTAATCTCGGAAACCACTAAGCAACTTATTCACTCCTTTGTTATATCGACTACTGGAACTCCCTCCTCATTGGCCTACCTCATCGTAGGCTATACCCACTTCAGTCTATCATGAATGCTGCTGCCAGACTCATCCACCTTACTAACCTTTCTGTATCTGCCACCCCTCTCTGCCAATCCCTCCACTGGCTTCCAGTTGCCCAACGGATAAAATTCAAAACACTAACACTGACGTACAAAGCCGTTCATAACACAGCCCCTAATTACATCACCGATCTTGTCTCTAAATATCACCCAAACCATACTCTCCACTCCTTGCAAGACCTCCTACTCTCTATCTCCCTTGTCTCCTCCCATGCTCATCTCCAGGACTTCTCCAGGGCTTCCCCCATCCTCTGGAACTCCATACCCCAATCTATCAGACTATCACATACTCTGCTCACTTTTAGGCGATCTCTGAAAATCTATCTCTTCAGGGAAGCCTACCCCGCCCTCAGCTAATATTGGAATCCTCTACTCTTCCAACCACTCCTTCCCCCACAGTTATCACCTTTTGTACCACTAACCCCTCCCTCCTAGATTGTAAGCTCCAAGGAGCAGGGCCCTCAAATCCCTCTTGTATTGAACTGTATTGTTACTGTACTGTCTCCCACTATAATGTAAAGCGCTGAGCAAACTGTCAACGCTATATAAATCCTGTATAATAATAATATAATAATTGTAAAAATTAAATGATGTTGCGGGGAGTTAGAGCAGCATATTTTTTCATATCGCGTACAAGATCTGCCAAATTCCCTTTGCCATTGAGAGGAGTTCAAAAAATGTCACAGTTGACACTAGAGCCACCATGGTACAGATTTGATACCTGATAGATCTTTCAATTGACATCTTTCTTTAAATACCCCCATCTCAAAAAACTGATTGGCCTCTAATAGTTCTTCAGAAATCTCAAGTCCTCCCTCAATGCCAGGCAGGAAATTTGTATTAAAGATCAGTGGTGTTAGAGGACTCTGAATTCGGAAGAGTGGCAAGTCTCCCGAAAAGAGCTCAATGATGCTATCATCGGGGGATGACCTATGGAATTCAGCTGTTTGCCTCCGATGGCTGTCAAAGGGAGTGAGGCTAATGGGCTAGGTGCACAAGCTTGTTTAATAGATACCCAATCTTTCTGGGAGCTACGAAGATGCCAATCAACATGTTGATAGCTCTTATAGTACAGCTTGATATCCAGTAAGCTTATACCTACTTGTTTGTGAGGGATTGCTAGGGTTTGCATGCTAAGTCGAAGAAGTTTGGAGTTCCAGACAAATGAGTTAAAAGCCGTGCACAGAGATTCAAAAAACCCCACCAGAACTTTAATTGGAACTATCTGAAAGACATACAACAAACATGTTAAAATGTTCATTTTGATAATCGCTGCCCTGCCAAACCATGAAAATAAGTATTTATCCCAGCGATTCAAATCCTGTTGATGTGAGAATTGGTAGGTAATTGTGTGCATATAGCGTCTGAAGGTCCACCGTCAACTGTATGCCTAGATACTTAATAGCATCTGGTTGCCAGCTAAACGGGAATTAATGAATGCATTGCTGTACTATATTTGAGTCCAGTGTGACATTAAGGGCATAAGATTTGTATAATTGATAGCTAAGTTAGATATGTTATCAAAATGCTGACGTTCAGATATCAATGTTGGAAGAGAAGAAAGAGGATTTAACAGGAAAAGAAAAAGTCATCCACAAAGGCTGTGATTTGGTGTGTCTTATGTTTTAATTGAATTCCTTTGATAGCCTCATTAGACCACACACAGTTTGAAAATGGTTCTAGAGTTAGAACAAAAATTACCTGCGACAGGGGGCAGCCTTGTCGGGTACCATTATGGATCTGGAAGGCGTCTGACAGGTGACCGTTCACTTTAACTCTGGCTCTAAGATTTAAATACACTGCACCAATTCTTTTGCATATCTGTGCTCCTAGGCCAAGATGGGATAGTACCAACTGCATTTAATCCCAGGCCACCCTGTCAAACATCTTCTCAACATCCATAGAGAGAAGGAAACCCTAGTGTCTTAAGCCAATGGGGGATGCCTATAGCTTTGATTGTGTTTTCCTGAGCCTCGCATCCTGGAATGAAACCCAGCTGGTATAAAGTAGTCCAGGAGGGAAAAAAGGCAGTAGGCAATTTGCCAAGGCCTTTTGCATAAAGTTTAACATTGACATTAAGTAATGAGTGTCTATAGCTAGTTACTTTTACAGGGTTTTTCTCCTGTTTCTGGATGACTGTAATATGGGCTTCTAATAGCTGGTCAGAGACTGAAACAACTTGTGACCACTCAATTAAAGCCTTCAGAAAGCTAAAGTAAAATCTCACTGAAACATTTATAGTATTGTACCAACAGACCGTCTGGTCCCGGGCTTTTCCTCGGTTTCATCTGTTGAAGAGCCTTCTTAATTTCTTCCCCAGAAAGTGTTTTTTCTAAATTAGCCGCCGCTTTGCGAGATATTGGAGAGCATTTTGTTAAGTAACCTGAGATCAGGCCAGTTCAAAAGTTCTTATCTACCATCTGTTGAGAATCAGAGAGTAGGTTATAGAGACCTTCGTAATACATCTTAAATTCAGACGCTATTGCTTCAGTACTATGGTGAAAGGAGCCTGCCTGGTCTCTGATTTTATGCGCTGTCCTATCTACTTTGCGTGCCTGCACCATCTTAGCCAGAAGTTTGCCACTTTTGTTTGCATGCTCATAAAACAACTTTTGGCTGAGAATGAAGCAACATCTTGTCTGTTTTCCTAACTCTTCTAGAAGTGTCTCTCGCTTTAGTCAAAGAATTCATAGCTGATGCCAATTGCCAGCATTTATGCTTAGGTTCTAGATTACTAATTTTCTCAGTGAGTGTTTGAAGCCTTGCTTGACTCTCCTGCTTGAGTTTTTTTGACAAAGCTATAAAGGTACCCCTAAGCACACATTTATGTGCTTCCCACTTCATCATCTCTGAAACATCTGAAGGTAGGCTTGCTATTAGCTTTGGTCACCATAGCATCAGCTGTACATCAAACAAGCAGAGTTAGTAAAATCTCTCCTCTGAACAACTCTAGCTAGAAATGCAAACCACCCCCCTCCCACCATGAAGAAAAGGAAACAATAAAAGTTCCTTTAAAAACTAGAGTAGAAGCTCGGTGGTGCAGGTCTGCTTTGGCTCTTCTGGAGTAGGGCAGGTTGTGACAATCTCCTCTCTAAGGAGTGCGCTTCTCTAGTGGAGGTGGAGGATCAGAAGATGTGTCAGCAATTGGTGCAGAAAGGGATGTAAGGTTCTGCGGTGTTCTAGAATGATCTGTGAGAGATCCTGAAATACCTTGACTTCTGATATGTTTGAATGTGAAAACCTCCTGTTCTCTAGCCCTCTGAAAAATTTCCTCCTTGAGGCAATAATCCATAAAGCAGTAAATAATGTCCCATGGTGAATCTGTATCTCTGCCATGTGGTTTCAGTGCCCTGTGTGCCCATTCCAGCTCAATCAGTAAATCCTGTGGGCATTCTAGCAAGTCATTTAACATGGTTCAGAGAGTGGAAGGAAAATGCTCAACTTCCACAGTTTCTGAAATCCCTCATATCCTGAGATTGCAGCATCTGCCACAGTTGTCCAAATTCCTCTAGCTTGTGGTTCACATCTATCAAGTGGTGTGCATATTGAAAAGACGTTTGTTGCAACTCAGCTAGGCCTGTGTCATGGCACGCAGTGACCTGCTTCATGTCCGTGAGATGATCCACCACCCCTCTGGTGGCTCATCTGGACTCATATCCAGGCCCGGACTGCTCTTCGACAATCCCAGAAGCTTGGACTTATATGGATTTCCCTACTGGCTGCAGACTTTCACTTTCCATGCCTTATATAACGAGACGCTTGTGAGTGCACACTTTTGTTTTTTATGATTGTTCATTTATTAAACTTTACTGCACTGTTATCAACTTGGCACCTCTCTTCTCCCCCTTTCCTCTCTCTTTTGCAGTGTTTGGGTTACCAGCCCATTTGGAGAGGAAGCCTTCCCAGCTAGCTAGTTTAGTCATTAACCATTTGCCCTCCAGACGATTTACCACCTTCCTAATCAGGCCATTTTTTGCGTTATGACACTGCATTACTTTAACTGACAATTGCGCGGTCATGCAATGATGCACCCAAATGAAATGTTTGTCCTTTTTTCCCACGAATAGAACTTTCTTTCCGTGGTATTTCATTACCTGTGCATTTTTTATTTTTTGCGCTATAAAAAAAAAGACAGACAATTTTGAGAAAAAGACAATATTTTTGATTTTTGCTATTAAACATGTCCAGTAAAAAAATTTAAAAAATCAAATTTCGTCATAAATTTAGGCCAAAATGTATCCTGCTACATGTCTTTGCTTAAAAAAAATCCCAATATGTGTAAATCAATTGGTTTACATGAAAGTTATAGTTTTACAAATGGCAGAATACATACTGGGCTTTTTTTTTTTTAATTTTACTATTAATGGCAGTGATCAGCGACTTATAGAGGGACTGTAGGACTGCAGCAGGCATTCTGATATTGGGGGGGAACTGACTTGGTGTCACTGACATCCCCAGTGGCACCAATACAGTGATCAGTGCTACTAAAAAGCACTGACACTGTACTACTGGAACTGGGCATGAAGAGGTTAACATGTGGGGCAATCAAAGGGTTAACTGTGTGCTGTTTTACATGATGTTCTGTGATTGTGCTTTACTGTAAGCACACTGCTTTGCATGGCTCTGCTATGCATAGCCATTCAAAGCAGTGTGTATTAGCTGACAGGGAGGAGAACTGTTTTGTTTACTAACAGTTCTCCCCCCTCTTCGGAGATCCCCGGCAATCACCGAGCACTAGCTAGTAATCACCGGCCAGGACCCAGTGATTGACAGCTGCGGCCACCAATGGCAGGGCGGGTAGGACGCTTGCGTGCACCCTACCCGAAAATGCAAAATCACCTATATGTATGTGATTTTGTGCAAAGCTGCCGTCACAGACTCATACCTCTGGGTTTGTGTTTTTAGACTGATGTTTTTCTTTTCTTTTTACATATCATATCATTTATTGTGGTGTCCAATACAGTAATCCCCTACTGACATTAGTATAATATATAGGTGTTTTCCTTTTGCATTCCACATCAAATATATAGCCCCACATACACGATCCTTTTAGATTGTACCAATCCTTTCTTCTTTTGCTACCAGTGCTAATCATCCAATCATGTAAAAGCAATTTAAAGGCTATTTAAATCGAACCAAGCTTCTGCATAGTTGCTAAACTAAGTGAAAAGTTACTTTGCAAAATTAATGTTATCTATTAGTTTAGCAAATCCACACAATAATGTGTCTACCATTGACAAATAGTTGTCAAATACGCTCCCAATCTGAGTGAAAATATAAAAAATATATATAAATCGGCTCAATAAATCCCTAAAACATAATCTAAATAATAATCCCCAAAAAACATCTTAATGATCAAATCCTGAAACAATGTGATTAAAAAACAAAAAACTATGTGATCAAATAAATATATAGTGACTACTATAAAAATAAATATTGAATAATGCAAAGAAGTCTCTGTTGAAATAAGGTGACAACTTCCAGTGATGTGATTCAAATAAAATTTACATTTCCTGTGATTCCTTAGTGTGATTAAGTTGTGCGCTCACCTCCTTATTAGCCTATGATAGACTTACTGCGCTTTTTTGTTCACTTATGGAACTTTTTAAACCTGTGTTGCATCATATGAAGGGTGGTGGGTATCTCTCAGTTGGTACTTGTTTTTTTTGGTGCTTATATACACATGATTAGAGGACGTGTTTGATGTCAGCATACCTGTATTGATTTTAATTTGTGGCTCACAAGTAACACTCAATTCATGTATACATTTAGAATACAGGACCTTGCTTTGAGTTACTGTGCCAAAAAAGACAGTCAACAAGCAATTTTCTTTCAAGTTGCTTCACACTGATCCTCTGCTCTTTGACCGCAGTGCAGTGTACCCACGGTTTTTGTGGGGGGTTAGATGCACTTTCCTATAGGTTTCTATTATGTTCTGTGGTTTTTGGTGCGTTTTCTGAAGGCCCACCAAAATTCTGCATGCAAAACCAAGGGACATAATAGAAGTCTATGGAAAAGCGCAGCTAACCCCCACGATAACCTCAGGTACACTATGCTGCACCCTCACTGCGGCCAAAGCACAACAAGGCAGTGAGAAGCCTCCCTTAGTTTTGAGGGTAAATGCACATTTCAGTCAATGATGTTGACAACGTGTCATAAATCTCTTGTAACTAGATAGAAAGTGCAATCATATTAAACAACATCAATGCCAGCCATATTATTTAATTTTACTAACTACTAAATGCATCTTGATTTCCCTGAAGACCCCCTGTTTTTACTGGCCAGCTGTGCTTTTATATTACAATATAACTGTACAAATCAGGATTTCACGACCACTATACCATTAGAACAAGTAATTTTATTTTGTCAACATTAGAATATTAATTGATTTATTGATTTTGCACTTGCATGAATTGTTCCCTTGATACTGTAAGATTGAATTAGTTGACTTGATGCCTATGTAAGGGTAATTCAATGTAATATCATGAAGTCTGCCTTGCATTATACACTTTTGATATTCAAATATTTTTAAGTTCAATTAATTATAGAAAGGATTATTAGGTAAAGTAATAGCTATTAAAAGTGTATCTGCTTGAGCTCCAGATTACTCTCCATAGAATTAAAGGATACCTTCCCCTTTCTACAAAAAATAATAAAGGCACATTTTTTTTTTTAGGTAAACAAATGTGCCTTTATTATTTTTGTAGTAAGAGCCTGTAAAGCATTGCATCAGTGATCAGCAGATGCCATGCATATCTCCTGCAGATTGTCAGTGTATCTGCTTGCTCATACATCCCGTACTTCTGACAGGAAGACTCAATGAACTACCACGGTGCTCACAGCGCTGTGGTAGTTCATTGAGAACTACAAGCCGACAGCCACTAAGGCTGTCAGAATTTGTAGTCCAAAACACATTGTCACCGTGACAGTAAGTGAGGGAACATGTAGGGCTTATTTACATTTTTGTGGAGCATTAATGTGCGTTATTTTAAGGCAGCCCAAAAATCAAATATGATCTTTTTGTGACACATTGCAGAGCAACACACTGCCATTCTTTGCAGCACACTGAAACTCAGGTGCATTGCCTTAGTGTGTTGAGGTGTCAAATGAAGGGCACTGCAACACAGCAATGCACAAATGTTCTCACAATATGTAAGTGTAAATGAGCCCTTAAATTGTCACTAGATCAAATGGGGAAGAAAAAACATCCAGTGGGGACAAATGTTAAGGTGACAACTGTCTATGCTAGGAATTCAGATTACCTTGATGAGATTTTCTCTTTTTTTACTGTTGTGTCTCAAAAAGAAAAAGTAAAGCAAAATCTCTCCAGCGAAATCTCTCATAGAGAGCGCAGGGTCGTGCTGCAGTGGGTGTGCGGGGGGCACAGTTCTGGGAGGATGACAATAGACGCCCACCCGGAACGACCGATCATTCAGCTAAAGCACAGTTGGCAAGTGGTAATGCACAGTAAATGTATTCTTTTTCATTGCTTATAGGTTTTAAGAAAGCATTTGATGTGCAACCTCCAATCTTGAATTTCATATTTTCTATGTAATATTTTCGTTCAATACATTTTTTATTTAGTTGCATAACAACAGAACAGAGTGTTTGAGCACTGTGGCTTTATATTTATTGGAGACTATGGATCTTATGGGTTATACTTGTATTTTGGTAACTTTAAGAGTGAAGAGATACAGTATTTCAAATAATTACATTTCAAAAGATTTAAGCATCCAAACACTTACATTTAATTCACATTTTACATTACAGTACAGTTTGGTATCTGCCAGCCTAATAATTAATCTACTGTATATGTTCAAAAGAGTAGGGAATGTTCACTTAGCAAAGTAAATGTTCCCTTAGCTTAGTGACAATATGAAGTTATAATGATTTTTTAATAATCTTGTATTGACTTTCTAAATAATTAATCACATGTAAGTGAAATTTTAAAAAAAGGATTCTGGTTTGCGTATGATTGGATGGTGGTTAAACATACAGTAATGATATTCACTAAGGTAATCGAACATTTTTCATCCCTATTATATCATTCCAGTAGCACTGATGCATGTCTAAGCCAAGCTAAGTGATGTAGTGAAAGCTAGGAATGAGCAAATAACAAAAATTCAAGTGTACCTGCAATTCATCCAATCATCATCCATGATCCTGTCTGCTGAGATTGAATTTAAAGTGGTTGTAAACCTCAGACACAAAATAGGAACAAAGCATATCCCTCTATAATGTGCATTTGCCTTAATTAAGAGCACTACTGTAAGTGTTATTTCTCTCTGTTGCCTCATTCCTCTGCTCTGAGCATGAATTACTTATGACAAGTTTTCCTCACACTAAGAGAAAAATGGTGACTGGGGAGAGACCTCCAGCAGATTGACAGCCTCAGCTCTGTTTCTGTGAGCTGTGTGGAGGGGGATGTGTCTCTTTTCACCAATCAGCTCTCAGAGCTCTCCTCCCTGAGCTCTGCAGAGTCTAACCATCTTTTCACTCCCCTTTTCTGAACTTTTAGACATGCTTTATATATTCAGCACTTTGAATGGATTTAGAGAAGAGATATATATAATGCAGATAAACAGGTACAACTGTAGGAGGAGTTGTGTCATCTTTGTGTACCACCTGCAGCCAGTCATTTTACTGGGTATATGTAAGGGTTTACAACCACTTTATTACAGCTGATTTTGTTCCTTTTAATAGTTATTCATATTTATGGAAAACTATTACATACCCTGTTCTCACCTAAAAATTTCACCCTGGAGCATCAGGGCTATGGTTGGTATCTCCATGATTGGATGGCTGTAAAATTGACTGAAAGTGACTGAGTCACAAAAAATTTAGTTTCACCAGGCCCACCTGGGCTTGGTCACAGACTACTTCTGTGACCAAGCCCCCCGGTGGGCAGGGCAAACCGCATCAGAGGGCATGACAGCGGCTGAAGCCATTCCTCCACATTGGACTCCTTGGGTCGATTGAGCAGCCTTTCACTTGTATTGGCTAACATTGGAATCCCTTGGACTCATGCTCCCCTCTTCTCAGTTGCTGGTGGGTTGAACTTTTTCCTGCCACCCACAGCTTGGAGTGGTGCCATAAAGTATACTTTTCACTATTATGACATACCCTGTTATATGAAAAATAAGACAGCAAATACTAGTCTTTCCCTATGCCTATGCCACCAAACACCATTCTATTTACTAGAACTGGTCACTCAAAGGGAAAACCACCCGCAGGGAAACTGACATATATGGGAGTGTTGATCTCCTGGATCCCAACAGTTATTATTAGTTCCACCCTTTAACTTTAAATTGCTGTAAGCTACAATGGTGAGGTCAGAGGGAGGAATCAGTGGGAGCTGTCAGGGACCCAGGAGATTAACATGCCCAGAAGTGTTCATATCCAAGTGGAATTTAGGGGAAAAATTCAAGCGATCAGAGAGGTGTTGGGCAGCATGACACCAGTAAAGGTTAATATTTATTACCTTGTTTTATAGGTAACATATAGGTTATAATAATATTTATTTAGTGGCAGGATCACTTCAGTAGGGGCCCCACTTCTCAAACACCAGCACAGTGCTGAGAGGTATGGGGCTTTCCCATAAAATTGGTGCCCCAGGTGATGGGAATCTGATAGCAGTTTACTTTTAACTTGAAAATGTATATTATATTGCTCACGCTTGTTGGAGCCCAACCTCTGTAGCTGTAAGATAAAGGTGCCAGATGGATATCAGGGATGGATGGGAGCAGTAACACTGACGCAGCTCTTCTTATAGTGGAAGCAAAGTTCTAATGCAGTAAACATGAAAAGGAGAGAAAGGCGCCTCTAAGTGTAGTATAGACAGTTTATTAGTGAACAATAGATAAATTGCACTTGCAAGATAACAGACTAATAGTGTGGTGCATTTATCCAGCTGTCCAGCAGCAACTCAATCTATAGGACTAGGAAATAAGACCTAGGATGTGTCTGTGTATCAAAATGAGGCTTGGAGAGCAGAGTCAGATGTAGCAGTGAAGGGGGCGGTAACGCGTTTTAGAGCATGCTCAGTAGGCTCCTTCTTCAGACCTTTTAACTAACCTGCTACCCCTTCGCCTAACAAGTTGCTACCCAACCCCCAATGAATTAGTAAAGGGATCCACTGAACTACTATGTGTTCACCACGGCAGGGCACAAAAAATGACTAAACACACATGGATTTTTAACAAAATCTTTTTTAAAACTCCTTTAACTTGATATTTTCCTAAAAAAGGTAAAATAAAAAGAGAGATTTCTGCCTTCATCAATCAAAAGTTAAACATGAGCAACTTTACTTCAACAATGTCTTTACACTGAAGTTTGCAGCTCATGTGTGACAAAGTTTAATTGAGATTTAACACAGTAACTCAACTGTGGAATTCTGGGAGATTCTGAAAGGCTGGTTCCTGAGCTGTGCTTGTTCAGTTGTTTGTTCAGTAAGAACCCTTGTACAGTTGTGACCAAAATTATTCAACCCCCACTGAAATTGAGTGTTTTGGCCAGTTTGACATTGCTTTTGATCATTCAGTCATCTTGCTTACATTTACATTAAAGAGGCACTTGTAGGTCAGACAAATATAACATAACAGTTATAATGAAATAACCACAAATGTCTTTTCTGTGCTCACAGCATTATCAGTTTTATTCAACCCCCAAGTGACATTCAATCTTAGTACTTAGTACAGCATCCTTTTACAGTTATAACAGCTTTTAAACGTGAAGCATAGCTTGACACAAGTGTCTTGCAGCGATCTACGGGTATCTTCGCCCATTCTTCATGGGCAAAGGCCTCCAGTTCAGTCACATTCTTAGGCTTGCGCACTGCAACTGCTTTCTTTAAGTCCCACCAGAGGTTCTCAATCGGATTTAAGTCTGGTGACTGCGATGGCCACTCCAAAATGTTCCAGCCTTTCCTCTGCAACCATGCTCTAGTGGACTTGGAGGTATGCTTGGGATCATTGTCCTGTTGAAAGGTCCAACGTCTCCCAAGCCTCAGGTGTGTGACGGACTGCATCACGTTTCCATCCAATATCTCCTGGTACTGAAGAGAATTCATGGTACCTTGCACACGCTGAAGCTTCCCTGTACCTGCAGAAGCAAAACAGCCCCAAAGCATGATTGACCCTCCACCATGCTTCACAGTAGGCAAGGTGTTCTTTTCATCATAGGCCTTGTTCTTCCTCCTCCAAACATAGCGTTGATCCATGGGCCCAAACAGTTCTAATTTTGTTTCATCAGTCCACAGAACACTATCCCACAACTTTTGTGGTTTGTCCACATGGCTTTTGGCATACTGCAGTCGACTCTTCTTATTCTTTGGAGACAGCAAGGGGGTACGCCTGGGAGTTCTGGCACGGAGGCCTTCATTACGCAGTGTGCGTCTTATTGTCTGGGCTGAAACTTCTGTACCCACATCTGACAAATCTTTTCTCAGTTCCTCAGCAGTCACACGGGGACTTCTCTCCACTCTACGCTTCAGGTAGCGCACAGCAGTCGAAGTCAGCATCTTCTTTCTGCCACGACCAGGTAGCGTTTCAACAGTGCCCTTTGCCTTGAATTTGCGAATGATGCTTCCTAAGGTGTCTCTTGGTATGTTTAACATCTTTGCAATCTTCTTATAGCCATTGCCCTTCCTGTGAAGAGAAATCACCTCTTCTCTTGTCTTCCTGGACCATTCTCTTGCCTTCACCATGTTTGTAACCACACCAGTAAATGTCTAGAAGGAGCTGAGTATCACAGTCATTTTAAAGCTGCCTAATTGGTGCTTATTATGCTTGATTGCTGCTCGGTGACATCCACAGGTGTTTTCAATACCTGATGGAAAGCACCTGTATGAACCTCTGTTCTTCAGAGTGGTAGTCTTTAAGGGGTTGAATAATTGTGGCAATGAAGAAACCACATAAGAACCATTTACTACTGTATTACATAAACAATTGATGTCATTTTAGTTGCATTTGGGTAGTTACAACGTCCTTGTAGGATTTGATTCTGAATACAATTCCAAATGTACACTATAGTCCCTAAACCCCTTTACAGCATTGGGGGTTGAATAATTTTGGTCACAACTGTAGTTACAATAAAAACAAAAAGATTGGACTATACTTTCAAATGTCCACTTTCTAGTTATCCTCTCAATCAAAGTCAAATGGATTTAGGCTTCACTGCTGACCTTTCCATTTGTTTTGAAACCTGTATCAGAAATTGGCAAATTGAATTTTATCAGCATACATTAAATGTACTGTATGTTCAGTCAAACTTTTTTGTTTTAGTTTTGGATAGAATATTCAAAGGTCAGAACCTTTGTCAAGTGTTTACTACTACCCAGGGGCTCGATTAGATAAAATTACCCTCAGTATCCTGCTGACAACATTTTATCAGATAGGAAATTAAGTCAACTCTTCAACAGCAACACAGACAAAAACAAGTTTATGGCTTAACATACACTTAAATGATATTGCCAAATTTATATATTGTTGTTGAATTTCTGTTGATTGATTTTAAAGAGTTGTTCTAGATTGGCTTTGTATTTTGAACCCAAAATATTAAAAATCTCATATATTATTGTTTTTCAAAAAATTATTGTTTTTATCAACAGTCTGATTACATAGTGTCAGAAGTTTGATTTTACAACATATGGTAATTTGAATTTGTTTACATATTTAAATCTATAAGCTACAGATGGTGTGAAATTGATCACGTTATGAGGAGAATTTCAAGTATTTATACAGTAGAGGAGTCAGTTGGATGTTTTAATCATACAAACTGCTGCTAAAATTTACACAACTCTTTAAACAACAATGACAGTGATTGGAAAATGACATGCTTTATTTGACAACGTCTTTAATTAGTGCAAGGGAAAATAATTAAATTACAATAGTATTGCCTGCTGACAAATGTTTCATCTATGATATATTTTGCATGAAAAATAACATAAAAACTTTGGTAAAAACAATGAAATGTTAATATGACAATATTGATACGCTTATCAGTTACCCCAAATCAGGAACCAATTGGTATCAGGCAGTCATTCATTCACTATACTCACAGTGGTGCCTCAAAGGTTAACTTTTTCAAGGGCACAAATTCAACAGAAATTTACTATTTATGTTAATGAATAAAAACATGGTGAATCCTGTGGGAAATGTATTTCATATTGAGTAAATGATGTGATTATAAGTGATAGCTTAGAAATCTGCTATTATGCAGTAGGAAGTAAGCGTATTAATTAAGAATGACAATGCAGGAATCCCCAATTACACCACAGGATGTACGAATAATATAGAGTAGATAATTTGCTCTCCCCCATACAGCTGTAGTTAAAAATATATGTATAATATGAATGTAATGCTACTTTTCCTGATGCCTATAATTTTGTATCTGATGTCATCAGCTAAAAAGTTATGTGGTACTGCGGTTGTGTGATTCTAAAAGACAGGATTTGTTTAATTTATGATTTTGACTGTGAATTCTTAGCCTGTTGGACCCACAGGAGTGCCTTCTCTCTCTCAAGCATTGCACAGATATATACTTAGCATTTAACTAGTAATTTTACAATTCTATCTAAATATGGACTGGTTTATTCATGTTATAGCCATTCTAGCGGGATGGTAATTTACACACGTGCTGTTTGATTCCAATCTTGATATGTGGGTAAAAAAATATACTAAGTCCAGTGACCATGCCAATAAAGTTTACTTAAATGATTGTGTTAATGTACCTATGCATATTTAAACTGTTCTCCAAAAATTCTGAGCTCCTGACAATGTTGGTACACCGTTTCTGTCAACATCTAGTGATGAAACGCTTTGGGTGGAGCCTAAACCAGGATTTCATGAGTGGCCTCTAGGGAATAACATTCTTTTGTTTAGGCTTCACCAATGTGTTTAATCACTAGACATCACCAGGAGCAGTGTACACAATATATTCTCAGTGCATAGAGTCTCAATCCACTAACTACGAAATATTGTCCCTGACACCTCCCAGAGTGCTGAAAAGAAATTTCATTGAGCGCACACCAGAAAGTTTGGCCCTCATAAACCAATGGATCATATCAAGTGTGCCCAACAGTAAGAAAACCCACCAGGTGTTGCCTTGGATGGGACGTGGCACCAAATGATGGCTTGGGAGATGAAGATTCTTTCATGGTATGGAAATAATTTTTTTGCTCCTGTGAGAGAAAGTTGCTCAGGCTACTTATTCAAAGAAAAAGAGGCTAATATTTTGGAGGTGAAAGGTCAAGAAAACCTTTTAAGGATTCACAGTAATACTTGGCTTTATCTAAGCATTACAGGAGTACCTCACAAATAATGATTTGGAAGCTAGAAAAACAAAAAAACATAAAAAGTTTGTAAGAGATGTGAATGATTACAAAGGAGGAAAGTACATGCATGGCAAACAATAAAGATGGATGTGTGTCAATTCAAATTATTTTCTAGTACGCAACACCTCACGTAAAAGTAGTTGTGATGCTACTAAATACAGGGAACAGAAAATGGAACAGGAAATACAGGACATAGCAATTACAAGACGAAAGCCAATTTTGTACTAAACAACAAAGGCAGGTGAGAGATCAGTCTATTGATTATGAGAGCATTAAAGGACTTATTATTTATAATGTTCCAGTCTGAAATAGACAGCATCCCCTGACAAAATGGGAACATAGGACCCCGGGGGGGAAGTAGACCTAATTATAGGAACATTTTTTTCAGAAAGAAACAGGGCAGACAACCCATGGGACAATATTATCGAGAGTGAATTGGCGCAGAGAGGCCATCAGCATAGAAAACAGAGAGGATGTAGAAGGGGAAGAAGGTTAAAAGGAGAAGGGAATAATAGGTCAAAGAATCAAAGAATATCATCTTAATGTTACTAGGGAAGAAACAAAGGTTCTAGATTTAGGTCTTAATTTTGAAATCTAATTTAAACCAATGCAATGTGTACTTAGACCTGAATATGTTTGTAAGGAAATTAAATATAAAGAAGTATTATGCCACCCTACTGGGTCTACATTGAAGACCAATCATTTTGGACCAAAGAAATATATTACTATAGTGGGTTTAAAAACAGTTATATTTTTAACTCTCCAACAAGTTCCATCCATCAAATAGAGATGTTTAAACCAATGATGGATAATGATGTACAGCATTTCAGAATAATGAAACAAAATATTAATGAAGAGACCACTAAAGGGATATTGGAACTTAAAAAAAAACATCATAATATGCCCTGAAGATAAAGAAGGGGTGGACTATGACAATTAAATGGCTAAAATATTGAGTGATGAAAATACATATGAAAAATTTAGGAAAGATTCTATGGTCAAGTTTAAGAAAGAATTGAAATCTTTGGTTAACAGGGGTAATGATAAGGGCATACTAAATTGCAAAGAATCCAGATATTTAGTTCCATCAGTATGCAGGATACCAGCCATTTATCATTTTCCTGGGATTCATGAGAGTCTAACCAATCCCCCAGGTGGACTGATTATTAGTGGGATCGATTCAATAAATAGTAGATATGGGAAGTATGTAGATCTGTGTCTTCCACCTATTTAAAAGACAGCCAGGAACTTCACTCACTCAAACAACATTAACAACATTGACCATTTTAATCCTTATGCTGCTAGCATTACTTAATAGATAGGATAGACTATCATATTTACTTGTTTTAAACTTGATTTTGCATTTCAGTTACTTTCTGGTTTCCATACCGAGGCAAATGATGTCATACATCCCAGGAGTTTTCAGGGGAGGGGGGGGATTCTTAGCTAAGCACACCCTCCTGCCTGCATTCCTAAGGTAAGGGCAGATGGTTCCAAGAAGTAAATGTTACATTAATGTTCTGCCCTTACTCAAGATGGCCATGGCCAGAATGCTAGGGGGGGCATTTTTCAAAGTAATGTCTCAGAAAAATAAAGCATGGAGCCATGGATGGGGGGGGTGCTTTGAATATTAAAAATAAATGAAATGTCATTTTTGGTTTGTGGTGCACAGATGCAGGTAGTTCTGCATTAAGGTGATTGAAGGAATGGAAATGGGAAACAACACCCTTTTTGCCATTATAGATGTGGCTTTATTGTACACCAATATTAAACATCAAGATGGTATAGATGCAGCAAAATGGACCTTGGGACAACATAGTGAAGTAGAAAGAGTGATGATATAATGGTGATTTGGGACAGTGATCTTGAATCTCTGGAGTCCTTTTACTGGGTTTATTGAGGTAATGAATATGGTCATGAGTTTGCGAAGGAAGTAAGATTTCTATACTTTTTTTAGATTGAAACATTTTTGGGTATGAAAGTAAGGTACTGTATATACTAAAACACACTTCAAACTAACAGATCGCAATGGTTATATACCTGGTAATAGTTGTCATCATCTGAGGTGGATAAACAATGTCTCTAAGGGGCAGTTAGTTTGAATCGGAAGAAATTGTTCCTGATTAGAGGATTACTTCATACAATCAGAGATTTCTGTGAATAGATTTAAGGAAAAAGGTTATGATAAGGAAAAACTTGGGCAGTTAAGATACAAAATCAGTAAGGACTACACTGTAAGAAATGGTAGGAGGTTGGAGCAAAAACAAAAAAGACAAAATGAGACTTTGGAATACACAATCATTTTCTACTGTAATAGTTAGTATAAAGATTTGGACGGCATTATTAAAAAATATCGGCCAATTTTTGCATAAAAATAAAATCCTTGGCACTTTAATTCCCAGTAGGCCACATTGATTAGAGCATAATGTCATCTTCCCCCACATTGAAAAACTGGCCTCACATTTAATCTAAAAGGTTTCTTCCCCTGTAGGAAGTGCAAGGTGTGTAAGACCATGAAGTTCAATGTGGGATAGATAGGCAATTTTTGATCAAGAGCCAAAGAAAGGGAATACAAATTCAATTGGTTCATTAAATGCATTCCTATGTATGTCTCAAACCTACTGGAGTGCCCTTGTGGCCTCCAGTATGTAGGGCAAACAAAATGAAATTGCACAGGTTAGGTGAACACATGCAGAAGATCAGAAAATGGTCTTAAGAGCCATAGTTTGCCCAATCATTTTTGCACCTTTCATAATTGAGACCCTCGCATTTACAATTTTGTGGATACAGTGACATTGCATTGGAGGGGTTCCAATAAGGTGAGAAACATATCTAAGAATGAGACATACTGGATATATAAACTAAACTGTTTACACCCTAAGGGGAAATGTGGAAATTGATCCTAATAGTTTTTAGTTCTGATTTTTAATCAATATTAATAACTTTTTGTTAGAGCTTG
Source organism: Staurois parvus (assembly GCF_062004578.1). Classification (NCBI taxonomy): domain Eukaryota; kingdom Metazoa; phylum Chordata; class Amphibia; order Anura; family Ranidae; genus Staurois; species Staurois parvus. The sequence goes on from NW_028317943.1 coordinate 2,591,400, forward strand.
GAGGCATTATGGAAAGAGAATATAAAATGTTATTGGTCCTTAGGGATTATATTTTATATTTTAGGTTATTTGTCATACTTTAAATAATTATATTTTCATATTATGGCATTTGTATTATGTAATTTTATATTTTCACCCCAGAGGGCACTTTGAGAGATACAGTATAATAGATAATAGGCATTTGTGATTATTTTTATTTCTTGTACATATAATTTTTTCATATTAGCTAGACATAATAATTTTTTATGATAGTTGGCTGGCTTTAGGTAATATACAATCAAGTCTATATAATCAAATCCATCGAGGAAGTGATGTCATTATGCCAGAAACAGAAGTTACATCATCAAGACCAGAAGTAATAATGCCACCAGAAGTGTTACTGTATGTGGATTGCCTTTTTATATGTAAGCATATATTTATCAGTTAAAGGTTATTGTTGGAGTTTGGTATAGGCCACCCAGTGTTAATGAGGAGGTGGACTCAGCTCCTTGCACAGATCAAAAGGGCTGCAAGGGCTGGAACAGTGATAATAATGGGGGATTTTAACTACTCAGAAATTGACTGGAGCAATGGTACTGCAGGAACAGTTAAAGGGCAAAAATTTATAAACCTACTACAGGACAATTTTATGGTACAGTTCATAGAGGCCCCAACAAGGAATGATGCTCTGCTGGACCTGGTATCCTCAAACCATGCAGAGCTTATTACTAATGTCCATATAAAAGAACATCTGGGTAGCAGTGACCTTAACATGATTTCATTTATTGTTAGCTGTAAACAACAAGCACACACAGGAAAAAAAAAACCTCTCAACTTTAAGAGAGCTAATTTTCTAAGGCTAGGGGTTGCTCTCCAAGACTTAGACTGGGAGGGAATATTGGCATAAATGAACACAACACAGAAATGGGAGTTCTTCAAAAAGACTGTATGTGAACACACTGCAAAATATATTCCAATGGGCAACAAGTTTAAAAGGCTAAAAATCTAACCTAAAGTTAAAAAAACTATAAATAATAAGAAAAGAGCTTTTATTAAAAATAAAAATGAAGGAATGCTGTCATCATTTAAACATTACAAAGAAAATAACAGAATATGTAAAAAGGAAATCAAAAATTAAAAACGAGCGACAGATTGCAAAAGATAGCAGAACAAATCCCAAAAAAAGTCTTCAGATATTTTAATAGTAAAAAAGGTCCGGTCCGAACATGCAGGTCCTTTACAAAATAATCTAGAGTGGGTGACTGGGGACAAAGAGAAGGCAAATGTATTAAATACCTTCTTCAGCTCTGTGTATACAAAGGGGCATGGGGGAGCTCTTGTCCACACTGAGAATGGTATTGACACAGCCCCAGATGATCCACATTGGCTCACAACTGATATGATCCAGAAATGTTTAGACAGAATAAAGGTGAATAAAGCACCTGGACCAGATGGCATACACCCACAGGTCCTTAAAGAATTGAGCTCTGTTTTTTCAAAGCCATTGTTTCTAATTTGTAGGGACTCTTTAATGACTGGCATAGTACCACTGGATTGGAGTAGGGCAATGTGGTGCCAATATTTAAAAAGGGATCAAAATCTTTACCAAGTAATTGTAGACCTGTCAGTTTATCTTCTATAGTTGGTAAGATACTGGAGAGTTTAATAAAAGATGACATAGATGAGTTCTTACTGAAAAAAAAAACATTTTAACCACTTCAAGTCCGGACACTTTTACCCCCTTCCTGTCCAGGCCAATTTTCAGCTTTCCGTACTATCACACTTTGAATAACAATTGCGCCGTCATGCAACACTGTACCCATATGAATTTTTTAGCATTTGTTTGAGACAGATAAAGCTTTATTTTGGTGGTATTTATTCACCACTGTGATTTTAATTTTTTTTTCTATGTAAATGACAATGTCCAAAAGTGTGAAAAAAAGTGTTATTTCTCCTTCTCTCTGGCTGCATTCTTGCAGCCATTGAGAACTACTGTGTGAGCTGTAATTGGTCGCAGCTTGTCACATGGTACAAGGCTGTTGTGAATAGCCTTGTACCATGTGACCTCTGTGATCATTCACAGATTTCACACGTAGTAAGCAATGATGTCAGAAGTGACATCTTGCTTACTACTCTGCATGTGATCACTGATTGGCCAATCAGTGATCACATGATCGAGACTTCGCACAGAGGTCCCGTATGACTATCAGTGTTCCACTGTGTCCGGAGGACACAGCGGGCACTGGATCGCGGTGCTGCGCGCTCCCAGGGAGCGCACACAAGCAGGGGGTGGGGAGGCCAATTATAAACGGCTACCCAACCCTGCACTGCCATCGTCCGGCCGTTTATATACAACGGCCAAACAGGAGGTGGTTAAGCAACAGACAGCATGGACTCATGAAAGACAGAAGTTGTCAAACAAATCTTTTTATGAAGAGGTGAGCAAAACCTTGGACAGAGGGGTGGTGGTGGATGTGGTATACTTGGATTTTGCAAAAGCATTTGACACAGTTCCCCGCACATGGCTAATGTGTAAGGTAAAGTTTACGGTCTTGGAAAAATCTGTATGTAAATGGTTAGAAAACTGGCTAAAAGATCGTATTCAAAGAGTAGTGATTAATGATTCATACTCTAAATGAACCACAAGGTTCAGTGTTGGGACCCTTACTTTTTAATACATTTATAAACGCTATAGGGTCTGGGATTAAAAATCCCATTTCACTCTCTGCAGATGACACCAAGCTGTGCAGTGATATAACGTCCTTACAGGATGTCTCCAACTTACAAGCCAACCTCGGTGCACTGTTTAATTGGGCAACTATGTGGCAAATGAGGTTTAATGTTGATAAATGTAAGGTTATGCACTGGGGGGCTAAGAATATGCATGCATCATACATACTAGGGGGAGTACAACTGGGGGAATCAATGGTGGAGAAGGATCTGGGAGTTCTGGTAGATCACAAGCTTAATAATGGCATGCAATGCCAAGCTGCGGTTTCTAAAGCGAGCAAAATCCTCTCTTGTATTAAAAGAGGTATAGACTCCAGAGAGAGATATCATTTTACTCATGTACAAATCATTAGTAAGGCCGCATCTGGAAAATGTAGTTCAGTTTTGGGCACCAATTCACAAAACGAACATTGGGGAACTGGAGAAAGTGCAGAGAAGGGCAACCAAAATTATAAGAGGCAAGGAGGAGATAAGCTCTAAGGAAAGATTAGAGGAACTGAATTTATTCCCTCTTGAGAAGAGGAGATTAATGGGGGATATGATCAACATGTATAAATACAACAGTGGTTCATATAGTGAACTTGGTGCAGAGTTATTTACCCTTAGGTCATCACAGAGGACAAGGGGGCAGTCTTTATGGCTGGAGGAAAAGAGAATTGATCTCCAAATATGGAAAGGTTTCTTCACAATAAGAGCTGTGAAAATATGGAATAGACTTCCTCAACAGTTGGTTTTGGCCAGCACTGTGAATTGCTTTAAAAAAGGCCTGGATTCTTTCCTATATACGTAATATAACAAATACTAACATTTATAGGTTAAGTTGATCCAGGGAATATCCGATTGCCTCTCGGGGCATCAGGAAGGAATTTTTTCTCCTGCAGGAGCAAATTGCATCATGCTTTGCTGGGGTTTTTATTTTGCCTTCCTCTGGATCAATAGTGGGTATAGGATTATAACTTTTTTTTTTGGTTGAACTGGATGGACTTTTGTCTTTTTTCAGCCAGATTATGTAATTTTTACTTTAAAAAATGGTGGTTTTAAAAGTATTATACTATGAAGTTGCTTCTTTTGTGAGGTGCATGTGTGGCCCAAAGAAAACACTCCTGATGACCAAGGACAACCTCACATTATGCTGTATAGGACCTAATTAGGTCACTTCCATCTGGTGAGACTCCACTGCATGCAGGAGGAACATGGTAGTGGAAGGAAGATTGGGTGGCACACTGATGATTTTGAAGCTTAGCACTTGCACATACAGTATTTGTGAGCACAATTGAAAGTGGTTTGAGTGATTTAGCTTTACAATATTGCATAATGATTGTTCTTTTTTAGACTTATGAAAGAATTTGAGGCATTAATGATTCTGGATGGTGGGATGCTGAGGAAAGGAAGTGGCACCTGGTGGCTATGTTTGTTATTGCACATGCTTAATATGACCAATTATTTTATAAGGGTCTAACTTTTTGCTGAGCGCTTAATAAAATTTAGTTTGGACACTACACAGAAGATTATTTGAAGAGTGATAGCACTATGCTATGTGAGTGCCTTCTTATATATGATGTTCATAAACATGTTGTGCTACATACCTCTTGCATCCTTCTTATAATGGTTGATGGAGAATGATAAGTGTAGTCTGTGACTGCTCTGGGGATTCAATGCATACCAACTGATTACAACATAACATCTGCTGTTTGACCATCTTACTGAATTAAGATTTCAAATTCAGAATAAAAGTGGATCACTTATTGAGGGTGTCTGAAAAAAAGGATTGAATGAACTGCGTAGTGCATATCTTCAATATTCTGTTATGGAATGGATTTAATCCTTTGCTTCAGTCATATGGATTGTGTCTTCATTTTTTCTCACTGTGGAGTAGATAGTTTCACACTTAAGAAGGGTTTCGATATGAAACAAAGATCAAGAACACAAGAACATGACCTCAAGCTAACTGGTGGAAAGTTCAAATCTAATCTTAGAAAGTATTTTTTTACTGAAAGGGTGTTGATGCTTGGAATGGTCTTCCAGCAGAGGTAGTGGGTCAGTCAACAGTAAGTTGTTTCAAATATACATGGGACAAACTTAAATCTATACGCAGACAAAAAAGTTAATGAAAAAGAAAAAAAACCCAAAATATAAGACATTAAAAAAAACTTGATGGACCACTTGGTCTTTTTTCTGCCATCACTTTTCTATGCTTCTATAAATGTGGTGGACTTTATTGGCAATTTTTGTTGCGCTTTCTTTAACTCTTTTGCTGCCAGGCCCTGTGCTCCACTTTAAAACTCAGGTGGCCAGACCATTTTTACAATTTTTCCATAATTGTTTCCTTTTTCACTTACAGCTTTCAGAGTTTGTTAAAGACCCACCAAACCATACATTTCCTGAAAGCATATGAGCAGTAGAATAAATAGAAGGTGCTACTGATTTTACAGGCCCCATGATATTTGCACAATAGTTAATCAAATCGTTACTTTTGCTAAAAATACACTAAGATCATTATTAGTGATCACAATCACAGCAAAAAATATGCAGTTCTGCAGAAATCCCTACTAAATATAAAATCTAAAACTGTATTAATACAGTTAATACAGTTTAATAAATGACAAATATTTGTAATCTTAAATTGCACCTTTTTTGCAAAATGGTGAAAATCAAAGATACTCTAAACTGTAAATAAGCAATTTATTTTCAAAATCTGGAAGTTATATTTCATAGCTTATTTTCTGAAAGGCCTTCCCAAACCATGCATTTTCTGAAAGCACATGACCCGTAGAATGAAAAAAAAATCGCTACTGATTATTTATCAAATAACAATTTTCAGTAAAAATACACTAAAACCATTTTACACTAAACTAAAAGGTTACTATGATTAAGTGATGAATGAACATAGGAGTATCAGTAATGATCGCTCACTGTGTTCATTCAGGAAGGGGTTGGTAAACATGACATGTGTATCAGCTCCCCCCCCCGCTCTCCACCCTAATACTGATTTCCCACCCAGCAGCAGCTGCAGCAGGAGAGGGAGAAGGGAAAGCTGAAGGGATTGAGGAACAGTGGGGGATCGGTGCTGCTGGGTGGGGGGGGGATTCCCATGGGGGAAATATTTGGCAATTTGGCACATTTTATGTCCCCTGTGGCTCCCATGCTGTAGCTGAAGCCAGTAGGAGAGGGAGAAGGGAAGCCAGTCATCAGGGAAACGGCACAAGGGGATGGGTGAATTTGGACCCAATATGGGAATATGGGGGGTCAAAGCAGCTGGGGGGATCTATTTGCAGAATTAAATCCCCTGTGGCTCCCCTTCAGCACCCAAATCTGGAGGAGAGGAGAGGAGAGGAGAAGAAGCCGGCAGCTGCATGGGAGACATGGGGCAGAGCAGCAGCAGTGTTGGGGGGGGGGGCATATTTTAGATAAATATCTGCAATCAGTGGATTTTCAGCCACTGATCACAGCTATTGGTTTGTCTTCTGAACAGTTTGGCTATATGTCCTTGGTCACTGAAGTGACTATGAGCTTACAATAAGGAGGAATGCCACGTCAATATGGCATACTGACCTGGCCAGCTGGAAGCAGTTCTATAGGTCAGTATGCCGTACTGACCTGGCAGAGAAAGAGTTAAATAACCTGGACTTTTTTGCACTTTTGCACTATTGTTATGGATTTGTGATATAGAGTGTTTCACAGAAGGGATGTAATTCTATTAAAAATATAATTCTCATGGCAAAAACCAGCATCCATTCATAAAGACCCCATGTTGCTTGAAGGAATAGTGAGATTATATATATATACTTTATTTAAAAATTCCATTAAGTTCTGCTGCTTTGAGGGTGTTTTCCCTATTTTCTGACGCAATTCTGTATGCTTGGTTTAGCCTGACTGCCTTTGGTCAAGACTGTTATTTTAAAATTGTCAACATAAAAAAGAATAGGTTATTTAATTAATTTTAAAATATATGCATAAATCTTAAATCATTGTGTTTATTGGCTGGATGATAGACTGAAAAAAAATGGGATTTGTGAATAATATATTTATACACAAAACTAAGGATATAAATGTTATCTTCTGACACATGAGTGATATTAGCTGTTGTAAAGTTTTAGGGATTTACAGATAGTGATCAGGATTTAGGAAGGTTATTGAGAAAATGACACATGGTTCACAGATAAGAAGTCCTGGCATACTTCACACCAAAGTGTGAGGTGGCAAGAGTAGAAATCTTTTGAAATGTCTGTATAACTTTGATCATAGCCTTGAAATGAGACAGACCTCTCTGGCAGAGATAACAATTTCAATTAAATGTGTAGTGGCACATAAAATTAATTTTAAAGCCATCCAGTTTTACTTTTCTTAAGTATAAAACTGTACCATAAATTGGTTCTATAATAAATTGCTTATAAGGAGGACAGATGATATAACTGTTGTAGTAAAGTAATATAACATAAATGAAGGCTTGTTATCATGATCAAACAAAAAACATTTATTTATTTGTAATCATAATAAGTAGGCAGGTCTCCTTTGCATCATTCTTAAGAAAGGCTGAGATTATTAAATATGATGTATGGTGTATAAACATTATGTAAAATATATATTGAAATAATTAATAGAAATCAAATATTATATGGGAATATTTTTTTCATGCAGTATACTGTACTGTAATGGAAGACAAAAAGTTCAAACATATTAAAAAGTATGCAAGCACATACGGATTATGTTAAACAGTAAACTGTTTTTTTTTTTCTTAAATGAAGCCTGACATCTCTAAAACTGGAAGTAGAACAGATACAAAGTTATGAGCACTATGAAGACAATTTATTAAACCCATGTAAAAATTTGTGAAAAGAAAACAAGTACAAAGTGAAACTGTTATTCATGATAACCTATAATGTTTTATTTTTCCTTCTTCTAATACAAAAAAAATCTGATGAACTCCAGTTTTCTTTCCATTTTTCATTTCTATAAATAGCCCCATTGATCAAGATTCCCCACTCTATTCTTTTTAATTGTTGAGGAAAGACAGCTACAGTCTGCGGAGAATGTGGTCCTAGCAGAGGTACATGAGGAGCATGCAAATAAAGAATTATTTTAGTAATTCATCTCTAAAGTTTCCACACTTTCTCTCATGTCTGTCTTTGTCTCTCTCTTACTTTATTATTTCAAGCTATATTTATTTATTTAAGTTTTGCTGATGAAATAATATTGAGAGTGGATACTTTACGGGAATCTGGAAACAAAGTAATAATTTGAAAGAGGCAAAAATTTCATGGCCAAAATAAAAAAAAACACAAAGCTGCTAAATTACAATACATGAAGGTTCACCAATGGACTGAGGGCTAGATGATTATAAAATTACTTTCTATAGGTGTATAATTAGTAAACATAATGTGGTTATGCCTATTGGCTTTTATAACAGGAAATCAAAAATGTTATCTCATGTTGCAAATGATTATACTTTAAAATTCCTTCTTGCTTGGTTGGCAATAATTATTGACCTCCAAACAATCTTATAATGTTTCTCCAAAAAAGCTGGGAAACAATGTTATTCCAGGAGCCAGTGTTTTTAGGTTTTGTGTTCAAGCAGCCAAATGAATACTAGGTAAATACAAGTATAAAGAGGTAGACTAAAAGGACAAAAGAGTAAACACACAAATGAAAAGACTAACAGGCAGACAGCTAGGCAAAAAGATATATGCAGCTTTTTAGAAGGACTGAAAAATATGGATATAAACAGAGAACGATCGATGTTATACACAGAATTATCATTCTTTATAGTGAAACTCTAACCCAAAGTTTTTTTGGTTTTGGATTTCAGGATATATCTCTTAAAAAAAGAAACCAGTGAAAGCATGGCCTGTTAAAGAGAAAACTAACCATCCAAGATTTTGCCTTGTGGTTTCACTTGGCTGAATCTAGAGTTGCGGAATAATGCACACAGCATAGGGTTTATACTATTAGAGCAGACAGCTCTTCAATGCTTTTATACCTTGAAGTTCTTGTTTGTAATTCAGTATAACTGAAGAGAACTGGAAGAGAACAGACCAATAAGACTGGATAGTAAGAGCATTTTCAACACTCATTTCTCTAAGCTTAATATCCAACTGCAAGTGCTGTTGATTTTATTTGAACATGAGTGGACCTTTAATTTGCATGAAACAAGACATAGGAGTGCGCAGTGAATAATCCATATGATTTCTGTAGTAAAAACTTTGGCTGGGTACACTTTGAGAATATTTAATAAAAAGCTTTAAAAAAAATTTAATGAAAAAGTTAAGAATTTGTGTTTTGTCATTTCTCTGTAAAAAGTAAATGTCAACAAAAACAGCTCATGTATTAATTGCACACAAGTGCACAGCTTTGTTAACCACTTGCCTACCGGGCACTTATACCCCCTTATTTACCAGGCCAATTTTCAGCTTTCAGCGCTGCCGCACTTTGATTGACAATTGCGCGGCCATGCAACATTGTACCCATATGAAATTTTGATCATTTTTTCCTCACAAATAGAACTTTTTTTTGGTGGTATTTAATCGCCACTGGGCGCTTTACTTTTTGCGCTATAAATAAAAAAAGTGCAAAAAATTTGAAAAAAAAAGTTTGTTTGTTTCTTTTATAAAATTTTTCAAACAGGTATTTTTTCTCCTTCACTGATGTGCGTTGATGAGGCAGCACTGATGGGCACTGATAGGCGGCACTGATGGGCACTGATAGGCAGCACTAAAGGGCACTGATAGGCAGTACTAATGAGGTGGCACGGATAGGCGGCACTGATAGACAGCACTAATGAGGTGTCACGGATAGGCGGCACTAATATGCAGCACTGATAGGCGGCACTGATAGGTGACACTGATTATGGGTACTGATAGACGGCACTGACTGGCATCACTGATGGGCACTGACTGGCGGCACTGACTGGCACAACCCCTGGGCACTGACTGGTGGCACTGACTGGCAGCACTGCTGGGCTGCACTGGTGGGTGGCACTGGTGGGCAGCACTGGTGGGTGGGCACAGGTGGGTGGCACTGGTGGGCACAGGTGGGTGGGCACAGGTGGGTGGCACTGCTGGGCACAGGTAGGTGGCACTTCTGGGCACAGGTAGGTGGCACTGCAGAGTGGCACAGGTGGGGGCACTGCTGGGCACAGGTGGGGGCACTGCTGAGCACGGGTGGGTGGAGCTAGTGGGCGCACTGCTGGGCACAGGTGGGCGGAACTTGCGGGTGTCACTGCTGGGCACCGATCATCAGGGCACTGATCATCAGTGCCCTGATGATCGGTGCCGATCCCCGCTCTGACAACTGCCGGTTCTCGGCAGTACTTTCCTCACAATCTGACAGCGTGAGGAAAGTGCAGCCGAGAACCGGCACTTGCATTTCCCTCTGATCAGCGTGTCATTGGACACCGCTGATCACGTGGTAAAAGGCCGCTGTGATTGGCCTTTTACCACATCACGTGATCAACTGTGTCCGTAGGACACAGCGATCAAGGAGATCGCCGGGTGCGCGCCCCCTGGGGCGCGCAGGAGAGCGCGTTCTGGGGGGACGTCATATGACGTCCACCCAGAACTGGCAGGCCGCAGTGCAGCCGTCATTCGGCTATCTGCGGTCGGCTACTAGTTAATACCTATATTATATCCTGTTAATACCTATAATATTTAATCCTACTCAGTTTTGTCACACACGTTATCATTTGTGGCACTTCCCCAGCTGACCATTTCACTTTGCCAAATACTGCTCCATCAACCACTTCAGCATCAGAAATGTACCTGTACGTCACTAGGGCTGAAGTGGTTATACTGGGATGCCTTCTGCCACCTGCCTGAACTCTCCTGTCCCACTGGGGAGCCCGGAACTGAAGCCAGCAGTTACGCTGGCTGACCATAGAGATGACCAAGGACTGGAATGTCTCCAATGAGATCTAAAGAATCTCTATGGTCTAAGAAACCCGAAACAATGAGTATTTTGTCACTTCCAGTTTCACCTAATATAAACAGGCCCTTACCAGCCAGTGAAAGCATAAGATCAAACCAATCTTGGTTTGATCTGATGATTTTAAGAACAGAGGAAAGATCTCAGGATCTAATAGACCCCAGATCTCTCAGTACAGTGTACCTGTCACTGCCCATGCTATCACAAGGGATGTTGTTAAAAAAAAATGTAAAGAAACAGTAGGACGGGAAGTTCCCATCATGTTGCTGGAACACAGTGCTGTGTAGCTGAGGCCACTTAGAGCATACTGTATAGAGCACACCAGCTGCTGCAACTGATAGTGAAGTATATAATTATTTTGGACCAGCTTGTTCTAAATGAACCATTTATAGCTAAATGAAAAATGGAGATCAGCTTTCATTGAGAAAAACTGAACAAATAACACATTTTTTTATCACAAATATTCTTGTTTAGGAAATAATTAAAATAAAATAACTTTAAAAAAAGATTACACACCCACATATATATTATTAAATCAAGGTAACTCTAATTGTGTTGCATATCTCTGTAATATTGCTGAAGAAAATGTGAAGTCCTTGTATGACCTTCTTGTAGCTAGGTAGCAATGGGTTAGTCACGTTTCAGTAGATATAGCTTTTAGAATTATAGTGTCTTTTTCCTGAAAAAAATGAGTTGCATCATTCAAGGAGTCCTTCAAAATTATCCTGTAACATACAGAGGAAATGTATATTGTAATTCAGGTTGTTCTCTTGCAATTCATGCAGAAGAATCATGAAAGAATCTATCTTATTTCTCTGTGGAAACCACTCTTTACTTCAAATATTCAATCACTTGGGATTAACAGAGCCCAGGCCACTGACTTTTACTCTTGTCTTGTAAGAGCCATATCTGCTCATGAGAAAATGATAAACACTAGAAGGTGATTATCACCATCCCAGCTATATTTTTAGATTTCATGTATGGTATACTATCTGTTTTCCTAAATTTGATTGTATTGAACAAGTATTAAAAAACAAACATGTATTCTGTATGCATGTTAAAGATGCATATACTTTGTGGAAGAATATGTAAAAAAGCAAATCAAAGCTGCAAAAATTGAAAATGAATGACAGGTTGCAAAAAAGAGTAGGACAAGCCCTAAAAAAATGATTAAAATACATTAACCGTTAAAAGGTCAGGTATGAGCAAGTAGGTCCTTTACTAGATAATTTCAATTTTGGTACTGGGACATAGAGAAGGCAAATGTATTAAATATCTTCTTCAGCTCTGTGTATACAAAGAAAAATGGGGAAGCTCAAGTCCTTAATGAAGATAGTATTGATATAGCCTCAAATGATTCACAATGGCTCAAATTTGACATGGTCCAGAGACAATTAGATAAAATATACGTTAATAAAGCACATTGACCAGATTAATTATACCAAATGGTCCTCAAAGAGCTGAACTCTGTTGTATCTAAGTAATTGTTTCTAATTTTTAGAGACTCTATTGACTGGCATGGTGCCACTGGATTGACATAAAGTCAATGTGGTGTCTATATTTAAAAAGGGATCAAAGTCTTTACCAAGTAACTACAGACCGGTTGGTTTAACGTTTATAGTCACACACATACTTGAAAATTTAACCACTTGCCTACTGGGCACTTTTGTCCCCTTCTTGCCCAGACCAATTTTCAGCTTTGACAGCTGTCTTACTTTGAATGACAATCATGTTCATGCAACATTGTACCCACATGACATTTTCATAATTCTTTTCAAACAAATAGAGCTTTCTTTTGGTGGTATTTAATCACCACTGGGTTTTTTATTTTTTGCACAATAAATGAAAAAAGACCAAAAATTGTGAAAAAAAGAGTTTTTTTTGTTTCTATTATAAAATTGTGGAAACAGGTAATTTTTCTCTTTCACTGATGTGCGTTGATGAGGCTGCACTAATAGGCAATGATAGGCAGCACTGATGGGCACTGATAGGCTGCGCTGCTGAGGTGGAATTGGTGGGCATTGATGCGGAGGCACTGATGAGGCTGCACTGATAGGTGGCACTGATGGGCACTGATAGGCAGCACAGATAGACGGCACTGATGGGCACTAATAGGCAGCACTGAAAGGCACTTACTAGTGGCACTGACTGGCAGCACTGACTGGCAGCACTGCCAGGCACATATTGGCAGCACTGATGGGCACAGATTGGCAGCACTGTTGGGCACTGATGAGCAGCACTGTTGGGCACTTCTGGGGCTGCACTGATAATCAGGGCACAATCAGTGCCTTGATTATCATTGTAGATCTCTCCTTTCACAGTTGCCGGTTACTGGCAGTACTTTCCTCACACTCCAACAGCGGGAAGAAAGTACTGACGATAACTGGCAAGTGTATTTACATGATGATCAGCTGTGATTGGGCGGCTGATCACGTGGTAAAACGTTGCTATGATTGGCTCTTTACCATGTCATGTGATCAGCTATATCCAAAGGACACAGCGATCACAGAGAGCACGGGGTGCACGCCACAGGGGGCGTGTTATGGGAGGACGTCATATGACACCCTCCCAGAACTGGGCCCTCTTTCAGCTATAGCACAGTCAAGAAGAGGTTAATAAGGGACCATATAGAAGAGTTTTTGCTAGAAAATAATATGTTAAGCAATAATCAACAGGGATTCACAAAAGACTGAAGTTGTCAAACAAGTATGATTTATTTTTACGAGGAGGTAAGCAAAAACATAGACAAAGGAGCGGATGTAGTATACTTGGATATTACCAAAGCATTTGACACAGTTCCCCACACGCGACTAATGTGCAAATTAAAGTCTACAGGCTTAGAAAATTCAGTTTGTAAATATATAGGAAACTGGCTAGAAGACAGTATTCAGAGAGTACTGATTAATGATTCATACTCTGAATGGTCTAAGGTATTAGTGCTGTACCTCAAGAGACAGACTTTTTAACATATTTATAAATTATATAGGGCCTGGGATTAAAAGTACCATTTCAGTGTTTGCAGATGACACCAAGCTATGCAGTGGTATTATGTCCATACAGGGTTCCTCCAACTTAAAAGCCAGCCTCAATGCACTATTTAGCTTAGCAGCTATGTGGCAAATTAGATTTAATGCTGATAGATGTAAAGTTATACATTTGGGAGCTAAAAGCATGCATGCATCATTCACACTATTAGAACAGCTGGGGGAGTCAATGGTTGAGAAGGATCTGGGTGTTCTGGTAGATCATAGACCTAATTATTATTATAGCATGCAATCCTAAACTGCAGTTTCTAAAGCTAGAAAAATATGTTCTTGTATTAAAAGAGGTATGGACGAGAGAGAGAGAGAGAGAGGCTTTATTTTGCCCCTGTTCAAATCATTAGTAATACCTCATCTAAAATATGCTGTTCAATTTTTGGGCACCAGTTCACAAAATGTATATTGGAGAACTAAACAAAGTGCACAGAATGGCAACCACATGAATAAACTCAGCTATGAGGAACAATTAGCTGTACTAAATTTTGTCTCTTTTAACAGGAGATTAGGGAGGATATGATCAACATACAGTTGTGACCAAAATTATTCAACCCCCACTGAAATTGAGTGTTTTGGCCAGTTTGACATTGCTTTTGATCATTCAGTCATCTTGCTTACATTTACATTAAAGAGGCACTTGTAGGTCAGACAAATATAACATAACAGTTATAATGAAATAACCACAAATGTCTTTTCTGTGCTCACAGCATTATCAGTTTTATTCAACCCCCAAGTGACATTCAATCTTAGTACTTAGTACAGCATCCTTTTACAGTTATAACAGCTTTTAAACGTGAAGCATAGCTTGACACAAGTGTCTTGCAGCGATCTACGGGTATCTTCGCCCATTCTTCATGGGCAAAGGCCTCCAGTTCAGTCACATTCTTAGGCTTGCGCACTGCAACTGCTTTCTTTAAGTCCCACCAGAGGTTCTCAATCGGATTTAAGTCTGGTGACTGCGATGGCCACTCCAAAATGTTCCAGCCTTTCCTCTGCAACCATGCTCTAGTGGACTTGGAGGTATGCTTGGGATCATTGTCCTGTTGAAAGGTCCAACGTCTCCCAAGCCTCAGGTGTGTGACGGACTGCATCACGTTTCCATCCAATATCTCCTGGTACTGAAGAGAATTCATGGTACCTTGCACACGCTGAAGCTTCCCTGTACCTGCAGAAGCAAAACAGCCCCAAAGCATGATTGACCCTCCACCATGCTTCACAGTAGGCAAGGTGTTCTTTTCATCATAGGCCTTGTTCTTCCTCCTCCAAACATAGCGTTGATCCATGGGCCCAAACAGTTCTAATTTTGTTTCATCAGTCCACAGAACACTATCCCACAACTTTTGTGGTTTGTCCACATGGCTTTTGGCATACTGCAGTCGACTCTTCTTATTCTTTGGAGACAGCAAGGGGGTACGCCTGGGAGTTCTGGCACGGAGGCCTTCATTACGCAGTGTGCGTCTTATTGTCTGGGCTGAAACTTCTGTACCCACATCTGACAAATCTTTTCTCAGTTCCTCAGCAGTCACACGGGGACTTCTCTCCACTCTACGCTTCAGGTAGCGCACAGCAGTCGAAGTCAGCATCTTCTTTCTGCCACGACCAGGTAGCGTTTCAACAGTGCCCTTTGCCTTGAATTTGCGAATGATGCTTCCTAAGGTGTCTCTTGGTATGTTTAACATCTTTGCAATCTTCTTATAGCCATTGCCCTTCCTGTGAAGAGAAATCACCTCTTCTCTTGTCTTCCTGGACCATTCTCTTGCCTTCACCATGTTTGTAACCACACCAGTAAATGTCTAGAAGGAGCTGAGTATCACAGTCATTTTAAAGCTGCCTAATTGGTGCTTATTATGCTTGATTGCTGCTCGGTGACATCCACAGGTGTTTTCAATACCTGATGGAAAGCACCTGTATGAACCTCTGTTCTTCAGAGTGGTAGTCTTTAAGGGGTTGAATAATTGTGGCAATGAAGAAACCACATAAGAACCATTTACTACTGTATTACATAAACAATTGATGTCATTTTAGTTGCATTTGGGTAGTTACAACGTCCTTGTAGGATTTGATTCTGAATACAATTCCAAATGTACACTATAGTCCCTAAACCCCTTTACAGCATTGGGGGTTGAATAATTTTGGTCACAACTGTATATAAATACATACTGTAAGTGGTCCATATAGTGAACTTGGTGGAGAGTTATTTACTTTTATGTAATTCCAGAGGACAAGGGGGCACTCTTTATTCCTGAAGAAAAAGAGATTTAACCTTCAATACGAAAAGACTTCTTCACAGTAAGAGCTGTGAAAATATGGAATAGAGTCCCTCAAGAACTAGCTCTGACTAGCTCAGTAGCTGGATGCATTTCTAAATATGCAAACTGTACAGTTGTGCTCAATGCATGCAGGAGCAGCTTGTTCACAACATAACAGAATTGGTATGCATCATTTTTAAAGAAAATATGAGCGAGCAGGCAAAACATATTTCTTTTATTTCTTGTGGGATTCATATTCTAGGTCATAACAGAATAGCACAATCATAAAAAAAACCATGGCAACAAGTAAACAAATGAAATGACCCCTGTTCAAAAGTCTGCATACCCTTAGATCTTAATACTGTGTATTGCCTCTTTAGCATCAATGACAGCATGCAATTTTGTCTAAGTTGTCTAAGAGGTCCTAAATTCTTGCAGGTGGGATAGCTGCCCATTCATCTTGGCAAAATTCCTCCAGGCCATACAAAGTATTTGGTCTTCTTGCATGAACTGCAGGTTTGAGATCTCCCCTGAGTAGCTTGATGATATTAAGATCAGGAGACTGTGATGGCCACTCCAGAACCTTCACCTTTTTCTGCTCTAACCACTGAAGGGTCAACTTGCCCTTGTGCTTAGGGTCATTGTCGTGCTGGAAAGTCCAAGAGTGTCCCATGCGCAGCTTTAGTGAAGAAGAATGCAAATTGTCTGATAGCATTTTCTGATAACATACTGTATTCATGTTGCCATCAATTTTCTCAAGATTCCACATGTGTATAGAGCTCACACAACCACAAAACATCAGTGAGCCACCACCATGCTTCACAGTGGGGATGGTTTTCTTGACGCAATAGGCCTTGTTGACCCCTCTCCAAACATAGTGCTTATGGTTGTGACTAGAGATGAGCGAATCGAAGTATCCGAAGTGGAATTCGAGTCGAATATCGGAAAAATTTCGATTCGTGCCGAATCCGAAAAACAGCCTAATTCGGACGCGCGAATCGAAATTTTTCCGAAAATGGCGGCTGACATGTGCGGCGACGGAGCGGGGATGTCGGGGAAGGCGCGCAGACAAGGCGCGCTGCCCCATAATGCATTCCTCAACGACATGTGATCGCATCAGCCAATCAGCAGCCAGCCAGCCAGCACTGTGTAATGGTCGAGGTATATATAGCGGCCATTTTGGAAATCTTCATTTGCCTGCAGTCATTGAACAGAGGCAGACCGCTCTGTACTAGGGACAGGGACAGAGTTAGGGCCACAGAAACGAGAATTGGGGACAGAGAGAAGTTACTTAGGGACAGAGAACCATTACTCAGGGACACAGACTTGTTAATGAGGGCCACAGAATCGTTATTTAGGGACAAAGAAACGCTAGTTAGGGCCACAGAATTCATACTCAGGGACAGACAGAATTGTTACTCAGTGCCAGAGAATTGTTACTTAGGGCCACAGAAACGTTATTAGGGCCACAGAATTTTTACTCAGGGACAGACAGAATTGTTACTGAGTGCCAGAGAATTGTTACTCAGGGACAGACAGAATTGTTACTGAGTGCCAGAGAATTCTTACTCAGGGCCACAGAATTCATTCTCAGGGACAGACAGAATTGTTACTCAGGGACAGACAGAATTGTTACTGAGTGCCAGAGAATTGTTACTCAGGGACAGACAGAATTGTTACTGAGTGCCAGAGAATTGTTACTCAGGGACAGACAGAATTGTTACTGAGTGCCAGAGAATTGTTACTCAGGGACAGACAGAATTGTTACTGAGTGCCAGAGAATTGTTACTCTCACAGACACAAAATTGTTACTTGCACAGACACAGAATTGTTACTTGCACAGACACACAATTGTTACTCAGGGCCACTGAATTCATACTCAGGGACAGACAGAATTGTTACTGAGTGCCAGAGAATTCTTACTCAGGGCCACAGAATTCATACTCAGGGACAGACAGAATTGTTACTCAGGGACAGACAGAATTGTTACTGAGTGCCAGAGAATTGTTACTCAGGGACAGACAGAATTGTTACTGAGTGCCAGAGAATTCTTACTCAGGGACAGACAGAATTGTTACTGAGTGCCAGAGAATTGTTACTCTCACAGACACAAAATTGTTACTTGCACAGACACAGAATTGTTACTCGCACAGAGACAGAATTGTTACTCAGGGCCACAGAATTCATACTCAGGGACAGACAGAATTGTTACTGAGTGCCAGAGAATTGTTACTCAGGGACAGACAGAATTGTTACTGAGTGCCAGAGAATTGTTACTCTCACAGACACAAAATTGTTACTTGCACAGACACAGAATTGTTACTTGCACAGACACACAATTGTTACTCAGGGCCACAGAATTCATACTCAGGGACAGACAGAATTGTTACTGAGTGCCAGAGAATTCTTACTCAGGGCCACAGAATTCATACTCAGGGACAGACAGAATTGTTACTCAGGGACAGACAGAATTGTTACTGAGTGCCAGAGAATTGTTACTCAGGGACAGACAGAATTGTTACTGAGTGCCAGAGAATTGTTACTCTCACAGACACAAAATTGTTACTTGCACAGACACAGAATTGTTACTTGCACAGACACACAATTGTTACTCAGGGCCACAGAATTCATACTCAGGGACAGACAGAATTGTTACTGAGTGCCAGAGAATTGTTACTCAGGGACAGACAGAATTGTTACTGAGTGCCAGAGAATTCTTACTCAGGGCCACAGAATTCATTCTCAGGGACAGACAGAATTGTTACTCAGGGACAGACAGAATTGTTACTGAGTGCCAGAGAATTGTTACTCAGGGACAGACAGAATTGTTACTGAGTGCCAGAGAATTGTTACTCAGGGACAGACAGAATTGTTACTGAGTGCCAGAGAATTGTTACTCAGGGACAGACAGAATTGTTACTGAGTGCCAGAGAATTGTTACTCTCACAGACACAAAATTGTTACTTGCACAGACACAGAATTGTTACTTGCACAGACACACAATTGTTACTCAGGGCCACAGAATTCATACTCAGGGACAGACAGAATTGTTACTGAGTGCCAGAGAATTCTTACTCAGGGCCACAGAATTCATACTCAGGGACAGACAGAATTGTTACTCAGGGACAGACAGAATTGTTACTGAGTGCCAGAGAATTGTTACTCAGGGACAGACAGAATTGTTACTGAGTGCCAGAGAATTCTTACTCAGGGACAGACAGAATTGTTACTGAGTGCCAGAGAATTGTTACTCTCACAGACACAAAATTGTTACTTGCACAGACACAGAATTGTTACTCGCACAGAGACAGAATTGTTACTCAGGGCCACAGAATTCATACTCAGGGACAGACAGAATTGTTACTGAGTGCCAGAGAATTGTTACTCAGGGACAGACAGAATTGTTACTGAGTGCCAGAGAATTGTTACTCTCACAGACACAAAATTGTTACTTGCACAGACACAGAATTGTTACTTGCACAGACACACAATTGTTACTCAGGGCCACAGAATTCATACTCAGGGACAGACAGAATTGTTACTGAGTGCCAGAGAATTCTTACTCAGGGCCACAGAATTCATACTCAGGGACAGACAGAATTGTTACTCAGGGACAGACAGAATTGTTACTGAGTGCCAGAGAATTGTTACTCAGGGACAGACAGAATTGTTACTGAGTGCCAGAGAATTGTTACTCTCACAGACACAAAATTGTTACTTGCACAGACACAGAATTGTTACTTGCACAGACACACAATTGTTACTCAGGGCCACAGAATTCATACTCAGGGACAGACAGAATTGTTACTGAGTGCCAGAGAATTGTTACTCAGGGACAGACAGAATTGTTACTGAGTGCCAGAGAATTGTTACTCTCACAGACACAAAATTGTTACTTGCACAGACACAGAATTGTTACTCGCACAGAGACAGAATTGTTACTCAGGGCCACAGAATTCATACTCAGGGACAGACAGAATTGTTACTGAGTGCCAGAGAATTGTTACTCAGGGAAGACAGAATTGTTACTGAGTGCCAGAGAATTGTTACTCAGGGACAGACAGAATTGTTACTGAGTGCCAGAGAATTGTTACTCTCACAGACACAAAATTGTTACTTGCACAGACACAGAATTGTTACTCGCACAGAGACAGAATTGTTACTCAGGGCCACAGAATTCATACTCAGGGACAGACAGAATTGTTACTGAGTGCCAGAGAATTGTTACTCAGGGACAGACAGAATTGTTACTGAGTGCCAGAGAATTGTTACTCTCACAGACACAAAATTGTTACTTGCACAGACACAGAATTGTTACTTGCACAGACACACAATTGTTACTGAGTGCCAGAGAATTGTTACTCAGGGACAGACAGAATTGTTACTGAGTGCCAGAGAATTGTTACTCAGGGACAGACAGAATTGTTACTGAGTGCCAGAGAATTGTTACTCAGGGACAGACAGAATTGTTACTGAGTGCCAGAGAATTGTTACTCGCACAGACACAAAATTGTTACTTGCACAGACACAAAATTGTTACTTGCACAGACACAGAATTGTTACTCGCGCAGACACAGAATTGTTACTCAGGGCCACAGAATTCATACTCAGGGACAGACAGAATTGTTACTGAGTGCCAGAGAATTGTTACTCAGGGACAGACAGAATTGTTACTGAGTGCCAGAGAATTGTTACTCAGGGACAGACAGAATTGTTACTGAGTGCCAGAGAATTGTTACTCAGGGACAGACAGAATTGTTACTGAGTGCCAGAGAATTGTTACTCGCACAGACACAAAATTGTTACTTGCACAGACACAGAATTGTTACTCGCACAGACACAGAATTGTTACTCGCACAGACACAGAATTGTTACTCAGGGCCACAGAATTCATACTCAGGGACAGACAGAATTGTTACTGAGTGCCAGAGAATTGTTACTCAGGGACACCTAATCGTTGAATTAAATAGTATGTCAGACAACATGCAGAGGAGTGGCAGAGGAGGCAATGTTTTAGGAGCGAGCAGACGTGGCAGCAGAGGAAGGGGTCGAGGCAGCAGTATTCGCAGCCAGAGGCCAGTGCTCCCGGTGTCATCCAGCGGTCGTGTCTCCACCGACAACCCTGCCGTCATTGATTGGTTGGCTCGGTCGTCTTCCTCTTCCCAGGTCACCTCTGACACCTACAGCCAACGGTCGGTGGGTACGTCAGACACAACCGTTAGTTGGCATGGCCCGGGACCAAGCCCACTGAAATCACGTGTCCTCTACCTGCCCCTGTCCTTTGCTGTTCCCTCACCAAGCGAAGTATCGCATGCTGTGGGCTCAGCCCCACTGTACAGTGAGGAAGAGCTAACAGAGGGCGGTCAGGAACGGGGGGAGACATCGGCCTTTTCAGCAGCCAAGCGAACAAGTACTGGCGAGGAGAGTGGCTCGGTAGCCGGTCTAGAGACAGGTCTGTCTCCTGACCCAGACGCAGCCGAGGGGGCTAGTAGTGAGGCGGAGACCCTACTTGATGATGAGGAGGTTGATCGCACTTGGCAGCCTCGTCGTCATCAGGCAATTTCTTCCGCATCATCAGGAGAAGAGGGTGGCAGCTTGGCAGCGAGCAAAACAGTCGGTGGGTTGCCCAGGAGACAGCAGCAGGGTCGCATCAGTGTCAGTGGAGCCAAACGTCCACGGAGTAGAGCACCAGCTCCACTGCAGCCTACCACCACGGCCAGTAGTGGTGCCGGTGCGCACGGAGGAAGTAGCAGTCAGCCAGTGAAGAGTAGCGGGGGCAAAGTTTCCTACTCGGTGGTGTGGCAATTTTTCCTCAAGCCGCCCGAGGAAGTAAACGTAGCCGTATGTCGACTATGTGGCCAGAAATGCAAGCGTGGCCAGGGGGCCCATGTTGGGACTACAGCGTTGCGTCAGCATATGCAGCGTCACCATTCGGTGGCCTGGGAAAACCGTGATAAACATACGGCGGTTCTGCCTGCCCCAGCCCCCGCTCCATCACCCGCTCCGTTACTTGCTCCGTCACCCGACGTCGTCAATCGCCCTCTATCAGCCAGTCAAGGCTCCAACACCTCTGCTGAGGGGAGTTGTCGCTCATTGGCATCTTCCGCTCGTTCAGATGCTCCTTCTCCTGCTACTCCTCTTCTCGGATTCCGTCAACAGTCTTTCTTGGAATCCGTATCCAAGAGACAACAGTTTGCGAGCACGCACCCGACGGTGCAAAAGCTGAACGTCCTCCTGTCCAAGTTGCTGGTGCTGCAGTCCCTCCCTTTCCAACTGGTGGACTCAGCACCTTTCCGAGAAATGATGGCTTGTGCCGCGCCGCGGTGGAGAGTGCCAAGCCGTCATTTCT
The DNA here is from genome assembly GCF_062004578.1 of Staurois parvus. Classification (NCBI taxonomy): domain Eukaryota; kingdom Metazoa; phylum Chordata; class Amphibia; order Anura; family Ranidae; genus Staurois; species Staurois parvus. The sequence continues at coordinate 2,613,662 of NW_028317943.1, forward strand.
TTGCCCAAAAGGCAGTGCCAGCCCTGCATTCACATGTAGAAGAGATGGTGGGCCAGTCTTTGAGCATGTCGGTCTCTGCCAAAGTGCACGGCAGCGCCGACGTGTGGAGCTGTAACTACGGTCAGGGACAGTACATGTCATTTACGGCCCACTGGGTGAACGTGGTGCCGGCACAGCCGCACCAGCAACTTGGACAGGTCACGACGCTTTTGCCTCCACGTTTGCACGTCCTTGGTCCAGCAAGCATGTCCGCCTCTACCACCTCTTTTTCCGCCGTGTCCTCAGCCGCCACCCCCGTGCCAAGTCCCATTACCCGACCGGCATATCACATGTGCAGGGCGCAACGGTGTCACGCTGTGCTGCACCTGGTATGCCTTGGCGAACGTAGTCACACAGGGGAGGAACTGCTGAGTGTAATGAACAGAGAAATCGACAGATGGCTGTCTCCGCGCAAACTAAAAATCGGAACCATGTTGACTGACAACGGAAAGAACATGGTGTCTGCTCTGCGTCAAGGAAGGTTGTGCCATGCGCCATGCATGGCTCACGTGTTCAATCTGGTTGTCAAGCGGTTCCTAAAATCCACCATCCCACTGCAAGACATCCTTAAAATGTCACGTAAACTGTGCATGCATTTCAGCCATTCCTACACCGCAAAGAACACCCTCATTGAGCTGCAGCGGCAGAACGGAATTCCACAGCATCGCCTGATCTGCGACGTTGCAACAAGGTGGAATTCAACCCTACACATGTTAGACCGCCTTTACGAGCAGCGAAAGGCCATCACCGATTTCCTGATGTTACAAGCGGATAAAGGTACTCCCCTGTGTAACTTAGATGTCAGCCATTGGCAGCTCATGCGTGACACCTGCCGCTTGCTCAGGCCCTTTGAGGAGGCCACGCTATTCGTGAGTCGGCAGGACTATGGGATGAACGACGTCATTCCTCTGTTGCACGTCCTGGAACAAATGCTGTTAACAATGGCTGGTCAGGGTGCGGTAGACGTGGCGCACAGATCTCAACGCCACATGACCCCTGTGGGGGCAGGACAGGAAGAAGAGGAGGAGGTAGAGGAGGACATTTGTGCTCAGGAATTATTGAGTGAAATGGGTGGTTTTTCCACTCAGCGGACAGGAGTGGAGGAGCAGGAGCATCTGGTAGAGGAGGAGGAGGAGGAGACAGAGGACCCAGACGCACCGTGGCAGTATGCTGTGGAGATGGAGGCAGGGAGTCCCTCGCATTCCTTGGCACAAATGGCCCATAGCATGCTCGGTTGCTTGCGTAGCGACAGCCGAATAATAACCATCAGACAGAGGGATGACTTTTGGCTGTCCACCTTGTTGGACCCTCGCTACCGGTCCAAAATGGTGGCCTTTTTCACACCTGCTGAGAGGGAGGCCAAAATTACGTACTATAAAAACCACCTATGTAGTCAGTTGGTCTCTGCCTTTGTGCGCCATCGTCCATCCTCAGACACTGTGGGCCCTGTGCGCTCGCGTTCCGCTGGCATGGCAGCAGGGGAGGGGTGGGGTGGTAGGAGCAGTGGCAGCTCCACCAGCAGCGGCTGCCTCAGTCTGCAGTCGATGATGAGTAGCTTTCTTCACCAGCGCAGTGAGGAAACTACTAACCAGCCGCAGCAGCAGCAGCAGCATCAGGTGGACCTGGAGCAGGAGCTCAAACAACAGGCTTGGGCCTACTTGGACAGCACCCTGCCAACCGAGGTAGACAATCCCCTTGACTACTGGGCAACGAAACTTGACCTTTGGCCCCAACTAGCTGAATTTGCCCTTGAAAGGCTGTCATGCCCGGCCAGTAGCGTGGCATCGGAGCGCGTGTTTAGTGCGGCAGGAGGTATTGTAACTCCGCGGAGGACACGACTGTCCACCCAAAGTGTGGAGAGACTCACGTTTGTGAAAATGAATCAGGCGTGGATTAGTCTGGATTTCAAACCACCAGTTCCTGACACAACTGACTAAATCCGCCATGAATCATGCCTCAAACATGTGCCACTTTCAGGTCTCCTCACACTGCTGGTGTGTTGAATTTTTTGACATAGGGTGCTGGCAGATTACGGGCCTCCTATAGCTGCTGCCAGGCCCCTAATCTGCCATAGGCCCCTATATACCACCTCCTCCTGCTGCTGCCAGGTCCAGAGTCTCTCATGGGTCCCTGTACGGCCTCCCATTGCTGCTGTCTCCATCGCCACACTCTGCTGCCATGTGCCACTTTCAGGTCTCTTCACACTGCTGGTGTGTTAAATTTTTTGACATAGGGTGCAGGCAGATTACGGGCCTCACATAGCTGCTGCCAGGCCCCTAATCTGCCATGGGCCCCTATATACCACCTCCTCCTGCTGCTGCCAGGTCCAGAGTCTCTCATGGGTCCCTGTACGGCCTCCCATTGCTGCTGTCTCCATCGCCACACTCTGCTGCCATGTGCCACTTTCAGGTCTCTTCACACTGCTGGTGTGTTAAATTTTTTGACATAGGGTGCTGCAAGATAACGGGCCTCACATAGCTGCTGCCAGGCCCCTAATCAGCCATGGGCCCCTATACCGCCTCCTCCTGCTGCTGCCAGGTCCAGAGTCTCTCATGCCATGTGCCACTTTCAGGTCTCTTCACACTGCTGGTGTGTTAAATTTTTTGACATAGGGTGCAGGCAGATTACGGGCCTCACATAGCTGCTGCCAGGCCCCTAATCTGCCATAGGCCCCTATATACCGCCTCCTCATGCTGCTGCCAGGTCCAGAGTCTCTCATGGGTCCCTGTACGGCCTCCCATTGCTGCTTTCTCCATCGCCACACTCTGCTGCCATGTGCCACTTTCAGGTCTCTTCACACTGCTGGTGTGTTAAATTTTTTGACATAGGGTGCAGGCAGATTACGGGCCTCACATAGCTGCTGCCAGGCCCCTAATCTGCCATGGGCCCCTATATACCGCCTCCTCATGCTGCTGCCAAGTCCAGAGTCTGTCATGGTCCCTGTACGGCCTCCCATTGCTGCTGTCTCCATCGCCACACTCTGCTGCCATGTGCCACTTTCAGGTCTCTTCACACTGCTGGTGTGTTAAATTTTTTGACATAGGGTGCAGGCAGATTACGGGCCTCACATAGCTGCTGCCAGGCCCCTAATCTGCCATGGGCCCCTATATACCGCCTCCTCATGCTGCTGCCAAGTCCAGAGTCTGTCATGGTCCCTGTACGGCCTCCCATTGCTGCTGTCTCCATCGCCACACTCTGCTGCCATGTGCCACTTTCAGGTCTCTTCACACTGCTGGTGTGTTTAATTTTTTGACATAGGGTGCAGGCAGATTACGGGCCTCACATAGCTGCTGCCAGGCCCCTAATCTGCCATGGGCCCCTATATACCGCCTCCTCATGCTGCTGCCAAGTCCAGAGTCTGTCATGGTCCCTGTACGGCCTCCCATTGCTGCTGTCTCCATCGCCACACTCTGCTGCCATGTGCCACTTTCAGGTCTCTTCACACTGCTGGTGTGTTAAATTTTTTGACATAGGGTGCAGGCAGATTACGGGCCTCACATAGCTGCTGCCAGGCCCCTAATCTGCCATGGGCCCCTATATACCGCCTCCTCATGCTGCTGCCAAGTCCAGAGTCTGTCATGGTCCCTGTACGGCCTCCCATTGCTGCTGTCTCCATCGCCACACTCTGCTGCCATGTGCCACTTTCAGGTCTCTTCACACTGCTGGTGTGTTAAATTTTTTGACATAGGGTGCAGGCAGATTACGGGCCTCACATAGCTGCTGCCAGGCCCCTAATCTGCCATGGGCCCCTATATACCGCCTCCTCATGCTGCTGCCAAGTCCAGAGTCTGTCATGGTCCCTGTACGGCCTCCCATTGCTGCTGTCTCCATCGCCACACTCTGCTGCCATGTGCCACTTTCAGGTCTCTTCACACTGCTGGTGTGTTAAATTTTTTGACATAGGGTGCAGGCAGATTACGGGCCTCACATAGCTGCTGCCAGGCCCCTAATCTGCCATGGGCCCCTATATACCACCTCCTCCTGCTGCTGCCAGGTCCAGAGTCTCTCATGGGTCCCTGTACGGCCTCCCATTGCTGCTGTCTCCATCGCCACACTCTGCTGCCATGTGCCACTTTCAGGTCTCTTCACACTGCTGGTGTGTTAAATTTTTTGACATAGGGTGCTGCAAGATAACGGGCCTCACATAGCTGCTGCCAGGCCCCTAATCAGCCATGGGCCCCTATACCGCCTCCTCCTGCTGCTGCCAGGTCCAGAGTCTCTCATGCCATGTGCCACTTTCAGGTCTCTTCACACTGCTGGTGTGTTTAATTTTTTGACATAGGGTGCAGGCAGATTACGGGCCTCACATAGCTGCTGCCAGGCCCCTAATCTGCCATGGGCCCCTATATACCGCCTCCTCATGCTGCTGCCAAGTCCAGAGTCTGTCATGGTCCCTGTACGGCCTCCCATTGCTGCTGTCTCCATCGCCACACTCTGCTGCCATGTGCCACTTTCAGGTCTCTTCACACTGCTGGTGTGTTAAATTTTTTGACATAGGGTGCAGGCAGATTACGGGCCTCACATAGCTGCTGCCAGGCCCCTAATCTGCCATAGGCCCCTATATACCGCCTCCTCATGCTGCTGCCAAGTCCAGAGTCTGTCATGGTCCCTGTACGGCCTCCCATTGCTGCTGTCTCCATCGCCACACTCTGCTGCCATGTGCCACTTTCAGGTCTCTTCACACTGCTGGTGTGTTAAATTTTTTGACATAGGGTGCAGGCAGATTACGGGCCTCACATAGCTGCTGCCAGGCCCCTAATCTGCCATGGGCCCCTATATACCGCCTCCTCATGCTGCTGCCAAGTCCAGAGTCTGTCATGGTCCCTGTACGGCCTCCCATTGCTGCTGTCTCCATCGCCACACTCTGCTGCCATGTGCCACTTTCAGGTCTCTTCACACTGCTGGTGTGTTAAATTTTTTGACATAGGGTGCAGGCAGATTACGGGCCTCACATAGCTGCTGCCAGGCCCCTAATCTGCCATAGGCCCCTATATACCGCCTCCTCATGCTGCTGCCAAGTCCAGAGTCTGTCATGGTCCCTGTACGGCCTCCCATTGCTGCTGTCTCCATCGCCACACTCTGCTGCCATGTGCCACTTTCAGGTCTCTTCACACTGCTGGTGTGTTAAATTTTTTGACATAGGGTGCAGGCAGATTACGGGCCTCACATAGCTGCTGCCAGGCCCCTAATCTGCCATGGGCCCCTATATACCACCTCCTCCTGCTGCTGCCAGGTCCAGAGTCTCTCATGGGTCCCTGTACGGCCTCCCATTGCTGCTGTCTCCATCGCCACACTCTGCTGCCATGTGCCACTTTCAGGTCTCTTCACACTGCTGGTGTGTTAAATTTTTTGACATAGGGTGCTGCAAGATAACGGGCCTCACATAGCTGCTGCCAGGCCCCTAATCAGCCATGGGCCCCTATACCGCCTCCTCCTGCTGCTGCCAGGTCCAGAGTCTCTCATGCCATGTGCCACTTTCAGGTCTCTTCACACTGCTGGTGTGTTTAATTTTTTGACATAGGGTGCAGGCAGATTACGGGCCTCACATAGCTGCTGCCAGGCCCCTAATCTGCCATGGGCCCCTATATACCGCCTCCTCATGCTGCTGCCAAGTCCAGAGTCTGTCATGGTCCCTGTACGGCCTCCCATTGCTGCTGTCTCCATCGCCACACTCTGCTGCCATGTGCCACTTTCAGGTCTCTTCACACTGCTGGTGTGTTAAATTTTTTGACATAGGGTGCAGGCAGATTACGGGCCTCACATAGCTGCTGCCAGGCCCCTAATCTGCCATGGGCCCCTATATACCGCCTCCTCATGCTGCTGCCAAGTCCAGAGTCTGTCATGGTCCCTGTACGGCCTCCCATTGCTGCTGTCTCCATCGCCACACTCTGCCATGTGCCACTTTCAGGTCTCTTCACACTGCTGGTGTGTTTAATTTTTTGACATAGGGTGCAGGCAGATTACGGGCCTCACATAGCTGCTGCCAGGCCCCTAATCTGCCATAGGCCCCTATATACCGCCTCCTCATGCTGCTGCCAGGTCCAGAGTCTCTCATGGGTCCCTGTACGGCCTCCCATTGCTGCTTTCTCCATCGCCACACTCTGCCATGTGCCACTTTCAGGTCTCCTCACACACTGCTGGTGTGTTGAATTTTTTGACATAGGGTGCTGGCAGATTACGGGCCTCCCATAGCTGCTGCCAGGCCCCTAATCTGCCATGGGCCCCTATATACCGCCTCCTCATGCTGCTGCCAAGTCCAGAGTCTGTCATGGGTCCCTGTACGGCCTCCCATTGCTGCTGTCTCCATCGCCACACTCTGCCATGTGCCACTTTCAGGTCTCCTCACACACTGCTGGTGTGTAGAATTTTTTGACATAGGGTGCTGGCAGATTACGGGCCTCCCATAGCTGCTGCCAGGCCCCTAATCTGCCATGGGCCCCTATATACCGCCTCCTCATGCTGCTGCCAAGTCCAGAGTCTGTCATGGGTCCCTGTACGGCCTCCCATTGCTGCTGTCTCCATCGCCACACTCTGCCATGTGCCACTTTCAGGTCTCCTCACACTGCTGGTGTGTTGAATTTTTTGACATAGGGTGCTGGCAGATTACGGGCCTCCTATAGCTGCTGCCAGGCCCCTAATCTGCCATGGGCCCCTATATACCGCCTCCTCATGCTGCTGCCAAGTTCAGAGTCTGTCATGGGTCCCTGTACGGCCTCCCATTGCTGCTGTCTCCATCGCCACACTCTGCCATGTGCCACTTTCAGGTCTCCTCACACTGCTGGTGTGTTGAATTTTTTGACATAGGGTGCTGGCAGATTACGGGCCTCCTATAGCTGCTGCCAGGCCCCTAATCTGCCATAAGCCCCTATATACCGCCTCCTCATGCTGCTGCCAAGTCCAGAGTCTGTCATGGGTCCCTGTACGGCCTCCCATTGCTGCTGTCTCCATCGCCACACTCTGCCATGTGCCACTTTCAGGTCTCCTCACACACTGCTGGTGTGTTGAATTTTTTGACATAGGGTGCTGGCAGATTACGGGCCTCCTATAGCTGCTGCCAGGCCCCTAATCTGCCGTAGGCCCCTATATACCGCCTCCTCATGCTGCTGCCAGGTCCAGAGTCTCTCATGGGTCCCTGTACGGCCTCCCATTGCTGCTGTCTCCATCGCCACACTCTGCCATGTGCCACTTTCAGGTCTCCTCACACTGCTGGTGTGTTCCATTTTTTGTCATAGGGTGCTGGCAGATTATGGGCCTCCCATAACTGCTGCCAGGCCCCTAATCTGCCATGGGCCCCTATACCGACTCCTCATGCTGTGACGTTGCAACAAGGTGGAATTCAACCCTACATATGTTAGACCGCCTTTACGAACAGCAAAAGGCCATCACAGATTTCCTGATGTTAAAAGCAGATAAAGGTACTCCCTGTGTAACTTAGATGTCAGCCATTGGCAGCTCATGCGTGACACCTGCGCTTGCTCAGGCCCTTTGAGGAGGCCACGCTATTCGTGAGTCGGCAGGACTATGGGATGAACGACGTCATTCCTCTGTTGCACGTCCTGGAACAAATGCTGTTAACAATGGCTGGTCAGGGTGCGGTAGACGTGGCGCACAGATCTCAACGCCACATGGCCCCTGTGGGGGCAGGACTGGAAGAAGAGGAGGAGGTAGAGGAGGACATTGGTGCTCAGGAATTATTGAGTGAAATGGGTGGTTTTTCCACTCAGCGGACAGGAGTGGAGGAGCAGGAGCATCTGGTAGAGGAGGAGGAAGAGGAGACAGAGGACCTAGACGCACCGTGGCAGTATGCTGTGGAGATGGAGGCAGGGAGTCCCTCGCATTCCTTGGCACAAATGGCCCATAGCATGCTCGGTTGCTTGCGTAGCGACAGCCGAATAATAACCATCAGACAGAGGGATGACTTTTGGCTGTCCACCTTGTTGGACCCTCGCTACCGTTCAAAAATGGTGGCCTTTTTCACACCTGCTGAGAGGGAGGCCAAAATAACGTACTATAAAAAACACCTATGTAGTCAGCTGGTCTCTGCCTGTCTGCGCCAACGTCCATCCTCAGACACTGTGGGCCCTGTGCGCTCGTGTTCCGCTGCCATGGCAGCAGGGGAGGGGTGGGGTGGTAGGAGCAGTGGCAGCTCCACCAGCAGCGGCTGCCTCAGTCTGCAGTCGATGATGAGTAGCTTTCTTCACCAGCGCAGTGAGGAAACTACTAACCAGCCGCAGCAGCAGCAGCAGCATCAGGTGGACCTGGAGCAGGACCTCAAACAACAGGCTTAGGCCTACTTGGACAGCACCCTGCCAACCGAGGTAGACAATCCCCTTGACTACTGGGCAACGAAACTTGACCTTTGGCCCCAACTAGCTGAATTTGCCCTTGAAAGGCTGTCATGCCCGGCCAGTAGCGTGGCATCGGAGCGCGTGTTTAGTGCGGCAGGAGGTATTGCAACTCCGCGGAGGACACGACTGTCCACCCAAAGTGTGGAGAGACTCACGTTTGTGAAAATGAATCAGGCGTGGATTAGTCTGGATTTCAAACCACCAGTTCCTGACACAACTGACTAAATCCGCCATGAATCATGCCCCAAACATGTGCCACTTTCAGGTCTCCTCACACTGCTGGTGTGTTCCATTTTTTGTCATAGGGTGCTGGCAGATTACGGGCCTCCCATAGCTGCTGCCAGGCCCCTAATCTGCCATGGGCCCCTATACCGCCTCCTCATGCTGCTGCCAAGTCCAGAGTCTCTCATGGGTCCCTGTACGGCCTCCCATTGCTGCTGCCTCCATCGCCACACTCTGCCATGTGCCACTTTCAGGTCTCCTCACACTGCTGGTGTGTTCCATTTTTTGTCATAGGGTGCTGGCAGATTACGGGCCTCCCATAGCTGCTGCCAGGCCCCTAATCTGCCATGGGCCCCTATACCGCCTCCTCATGCTGCTGCCAGGTCCAGAGTCTCTCATGGGTCCCTGTACGGCCTCCCATTGCTGCTGTCTCCATCGCCACACTCTGCCATGTGCCACTTTCAGGTCTCCTCACACTGCTGGTGGGTTCCATTTTTTGTCATAGGGTGCTGGCAGATTACGGGCCTCCCATAGCTGCTGCCAGGCCCGTAATCTGCCATGGGCCCCCGTACCGACTCCTCATGCTGCTGCCAGGCCCGTAATCTGTCATGGGCCACTGTTGTCGCTTGTTGGCATATTCCGCTCGTTCAGATGCTCCTTCTCCTGCTACTCCTCTTCACGGATTCCGTCAGCAGTCTTTCTTGGAATCCGTTTCCAAGAGACAACAGTTTGCGAGCACGCACCCGACGGTGCAGAAGCTGAACGTCCTCCTGTCCAAGTTGCTGCTGCCAGGCTCGTAATCTGTCATGCGCCCCTGTACCGCCTCCTCATGCTGCTGCCAGGTCCAGAGTGTGTCATGGGCCCCCGTACCGACTCCTCATGCTGCTGCCAGGCCCGTAATCTGTCATGGGCCCCTGTACCGCCTCCCCATGCTGCTGCCAGGTCCAGAGTGTGTCATGGGTCCCTGTACGGCCTCCCATTGCTGCTGCCAGGCCCGTAATCTGCCATGGGCCCCTGTACCGACTCCTCATGCTGCTGCCAGGCCCGTAATCTGTCATGGGCCCCTGTACCGCCTCCTCATGCTGCTGCCAGGTCCAGAGTGTGTCATGGGTCCCTGTACGGCCTCCCATTGCTGCTGTCTCTATCGCCACACTCTGCCATGTGCCACTTTCAGGTCTCCTCACACTGCTGGTGGTTTCCATTTTTGTCATAGGGTGCTGTATGGCCTCCCATTGCTGCTGCCTCCACCGCCACACTGTGGCTCCACACTCTGGTTTTGGCCCCGTGACTGCCCAAATGAGTGAAGTGTGCGGTGATTCTAAGATCGACGGCACTCATCTGCATGTCATACTGACTGACAGTATTATTTCTCTTCCCCAGCAGACTCCAAGGGCATTTAAATTAAAGGTACAGTGTTCTGCACTAATATTAAGTCTCTCTGAAGCCTAGAAACACCCTTTTTTAAGTTAAATTCACAGCGAATTTATTCGACTCGAATCGAATATTGTCCACGAATTCGCCGAATCAGTCGAATCGAATTTTTCATTTCTTCGCTCATCTCTAGTTGTGACCATAAAGCTCTATTTTGGTCTTGACACTCCAGATTACAGTGAAACAGAAGCTTTGAGGTGTGTTAAAGTGTTGTCAGGCATATTGTAACCAGACTTTTTTGTGGCATTGGCACAGAAAAGGCTTCTTTCTGGCAACTCGACCATGCAACTAATTTTTGTACAAGTATTGATGTATGGGGCGTGGCCAAGCAGGGCATGTGAGCGTCTATGCTTCACAGAGCTCCTTCTTCTAATCCTATCACCAATTCTGTACCAGAGAGATTTCTGTGGCTTCTGCAGAACGGTCGTGACCCGGGGCACCTCTACATACTTGGGGTGAGCTTTTACCTACAATGATGACCCATAAAAAACCGGAAAAAATAGGGCGGCACAGGCTTCCAACATGGCGTCCCTACTCCACAGCCGCAACGTGTTCAAAGTGGAGGAGTTGACAAGATGAAGGAGGCTGCTGGAAAGTCTGGTAAGACAAGCCGCCCTGTGTGGAGGGAGTGCTCCTGGGACATGCTTTATTACACTCAGAAGATCACATGGTCCTTGGACTCAGACACTCAGGCAGCCCCCACCCTTTCTCTCCCTATGCAGCCTGCTACTCCAGTACAGCTACAGCCTTTGGGAGAGGAGGAGGACATGCTGGCTGAGTAGTGTACAGAAAGGGACGCTGATCACACTGAGCAAGAGCAGCCAACTTTAGTGGATATCCTTAAGGCTGTGGGGCACTGTACTGCATTGGTACACTCTGTGAAAGAGCAAGTGGGGAGCTTAAGAGAAGAATTGAACATTCTCAGACATGACATCCAAAAATTAAGAGAAAGGACCACAGCTGCAGAGAGTCACATAAGTGGCCTGGAAGATAAACTTCCCCCATTGCTCTCTGACACCCACTCTATGGCACAATTAGCTAAGATTAACAATGTCAGAATGGATGATCTTGAAAACCATCTGCGATGTAATAATGTACATATTGTAGGCCTTTCAGAATGCACTGAGAGACGTAACCCCACACAATTCATCGAAACCTGGCTAATAGAGATTTTTGGCAAAGAAGCTTTTACTCCTCTGTTTGCAGTAGAACGGGCACATCATACCCCTACTTGCCCCTTGCCTGCTGGACAACTGCCCAGACCTGTTTTGGCACGTCTTCTCAATTACAAAGATAGAGAGATCATACTACGACTGGCTAGTGAATGCTCCAACATTCTATTCAATGGGGCTAAAGTTTCCTTTTACCCTGACTTATCTGCGGAGGTGCAGCGTAAGAGAGCTACATTTCTTGAGGTTAAAGGTCACCTCCAAACCCTGCAACTGACATATGTGATACCGTACCCTGCTAGCCTGAAAATTATTGCCAATAATCAGTCACACTTTTTTGATTCTGCTGCCACAGCCTCAGCTTGGATGGACATACTTGAAACTCAACAGCGACATTGTCCATGCAATTCGAATGATTGACTCTTGCCACCATACCTTCTTTGATAAGCTGGGATGCCTGATATGCCTTGTTCATTCCTCTCCGGGAAGTTATTTTTGTAGATGACCAAGATGGCCGCCGGGATCCATGTAGTGCTGGCGGCGTAATGGAGCTACAGCGTTGTGACATTACGCCGCTGGCACCACGTGGGTCCCAGTGGCCATCTTGGTCATCTTCACATGGTCAGTGCAACTGTTTCGTTTTACCTGTACTACTGCCTTTGAATGGAATAAAAAGTGCATATGCTTAAACGGTATCACACTATTGGACTCCTCTTTTTCTGGGCTCTTTGTTAGTCATCAACAACCCACAGAGCCATATTGAGGAGGAAGTGAGGCCATATTGCCAGCAAAGGAAAGCAGTGAGGGGAACACCTGACCAGACCAGATTTATACGGGAGCCTGGAGCGTGCCTTACAAGAGCATTGTCTCTACATGCGCAGATTAACTGTGTATCTGGTGAGTGCACAGCCTTATCATATATACCGGTCACCTCACCATCTGGTATTGAACGGAGCACCTATTGCTGGAGATATTCCGATCTCCTATACTCACATTTGAACTATCTATTCCATCATCATTGTTCACCACAAGTTACTCCTACAGTGACGGAATACATTATATCACTGAAGTCACTTTATATGTTGGCACCTTGTCACAAGTCACTTTATGTATTTTACACAATTCATGTTTATGTATATCTTTGATGTATTGATTATTGCACCCTATATATATTCATGTTTTGAAAGGTTGCTTGGTATCCTTTGGTGCATTGGCTGCTCTTCTGATTTACAGCGCTCGCTTTTACTTTCTGTTTGATGTGTCTTTACTGCATAATAATACCACAATCTTGTTATACTTATTTGTTCATTGGACAACTGGTAGCACTGGAAATGTTCCTTTAGTACTTTTGTTCTTTTTGTTAATGGCTGATTCTTTCGTAATGTGTTATATATGGTAGTACATTCTGTACTATGTATGCCTTTAAGATTAATAAATAATATTTCTGATTTAAAAAAAAATATTGTCGTATTGTGCTCCTTCAAAACAACCACACAGTCTTTTTCCAGTTTGTATTTCTCCTGAGGTTACCTGTTGGGTTTTCTTTGTATTCCAAACAACTCTTATGGCAGTTGTGTCTGCAGTCTTTCGTGGTCTACCTGACCTTCGCTTGGTATCAAGAGATCCCTGTATTTCCATTTCCTAATAAGTTATTGAACAGTACTGACTGGTATATTCAAGACTTTGGATGTCTTTTTGTGTTCTTTTCCATCTTTTCCATCATTTTTATATCCAAGTTCCATTAACTTGTTATGTAAATAATTTGACTGTTCTTTTCTGCTCCCCATGGCTCAGTATCTAGCCTGCTTAGTGTATCCACGTGATTGCTAAAAGACTCATTGACTAGTTATATACAGACAATAATTGCAATTTAAAAAGCCACAGATGTGAGCATTAACCTTTAACCTCCCTGGCGGTATGATTATTTCAGATTTTTGGTGCTGAAAGCGGTACCATTATTTTGCATGGAAATATGTAGTTTTTTTATTGTAGGCTGTAATATTTAGGAATAACTCACTGAAATCTGTCCAAACAAGAGTCTAGTAAACATCCTGGGTAGGATAAAATTTGAAACACAAAATCATAAATTATAATTTAATAAATAATCATAAAAAATAATAATATAATAATAATACATTTAATTCAATAATATAATCAAACCAAAAACACTGAAATTTGAAATATAGCGCCATAATAAGTTCGCACATTGCTGAGCAAAGTCGCAAAATCGTTTTCAGTGTCTGATGACGAATTTCCCCACAAATCATTATCACTCAATTCTGCAAGTGGTTCTGATTTACTATCGCTGTTCTCTAGCTGATCTAAAACCGCTTTTGACCTAAAGGGACACTTTTTGGACGCCATGGACGTTTCTCAGTTTCAAGGCAGAAAGAACAGACAAAATGCAGGCGGGGCGCAGGACAAAGCACTAGGGACAAAATGTATGTGAAATGGGTTGAGACAGCAATGTTTTACTATGTAAAATGTAAAAAAAAAAAATGACATTATTTAAAATTTTTAAATTTCCCTCCGCCGGCGGCGCCCGTACGTCCCGACGTCACAGGGACAGGACACAGAAGCCGGATGCTGGCATCGGCCGAAGGAGATGGCCGGGGACGCTGCAGGGGACACATCGTGGGAGCGCAGGGTACGGTAAGTGAAGAACAAATGCCGGAGCAGTGCCGCATGGTATTCCCTAGTGTAGCTCGGGGGTTACCTCTCTTGGTACTGAAATGTTACCCCAAGCTACACTCGGGAATACCGCCAAGGAGGTTAATTGCCATTTTAACTTGTCTGTGTGTCACCTTGTATGTCTGTACCAAGGCCAAACATTCCGGGGTATGTAAACTTTTGATCAGGGCCATTTGGATGATTTCTGTTATCATTATGTTTTAATAAGGAGCCAAATCATTTCAAACAATCAAAATGCTGGTTGGGGGGAGGGGCCTGAGCATGGCGCCGTGAGCTTGTGAGACAGAGGAGCTCCAGACGCCGGTGATGGGGATGCTGCTGCCTGCTTGAAAATTTGGACACCCCTCTGGCTTACCTCTCGGGTCTTGCTGGGAGCCAGGCAGACAGGAGCAGAGAGGGGAGGATTAGATCTCTCCCCGTGGTGCAGCGGCAGTTGGAGCTGGGAGGCACCCACGTAGCGACTTCGGGGAATCCCGGGGGTGCCTAACTGCAGCCGTGGTGATGTTGGAGGGTGGCTGTTGGATCCTCCGGGCTGAGTGACAGATGGAGAGTGCCTGTACTGGGTTTCCTGGAGGAGTGGATCTGAGGCTCTGCAGCTTCTCAGCTTCATGTGTCTCTGTGTGGAGGCTGGTCCCTGGAGTGACTGGGGACGGATTCCCTGGAGGGGTCAGACTCTAGAGGGATCCCTGAAGACACTGCAAGCGGACCTGTCAACTGGCAAATAAAGACCCTGAGACGCCAGCACAAGAGATATGGGACACGTTGAATTGAATGATTCCTTGCCCAGGTCATCCATAAGGAGCCAGAGAGCCATGTCTGTATGGACTTGGTGAGCGGCCATGGATAAATAATTATACCAATATTGCTTTATTGCTGCTGTAGGAGACTGGACATTCGTGAGGAGGGACTGGGCGGGCAGAAGGAAAAGGTGCTGGGTGTTCTCAGTAGGTCAAGTGTACTCAAGTGAATGTGATTATATGTTAAACCTGCATAAATATATCTAGAACTCTACACACGATATGGACTAATCTTCTTTATATTACTCGCTGATAAGTTCAATTAATATGAGGAGTAGATCCACCAAAAGAGGAGGGGTAAAGATCCCTCAGTTGAATGCTAACTTGAGTACCATTAACAAAATACACGCCAATACAAGAAAAAAGTCCTGAGATACAAGGTCCTGAGAACCAAAAGGAAAGAAAGAGAAAGTCTGACGGGGAACAATCTAGACTGTCATTCGGAATGCGGGATGGAAATCAGCCAAATGAATCCATAAATAATGAAAGTATAATAGAACAAAATGTGGCGGACCAACAGGGAGTTTTATCTCAAATTCCTACTAAAAATGAGATGGTAGAAATGTTCGCAAAAATGGAATGCTCCATAAAAAATGAAACGGAGGTGATTCACAAGGACTTGGGTCGAATGTTATCAAGAGTTGAAGAAATAGAAGGGAAAATGGAGGCCCAAGCTCAAGAGATTATAAAATTGGAAACATGAGTAGAAGAGATGGAAAAGGAACAGAGGACACTCTCATATAAATTCAAAAGAATAGAGAAAGGAGAAATAATTTTCAGGATCTGGGACCTATCAGAAATACAAGAGAAGAGGACCTGCCGGGAAAAATAATAAGTGTACTTAACCCCCAGTTAGGAAGATCAGACACAGACCCTTTAAAACTGGAGAGAGTGCACAAAATTAGACATCCTCCAGGAATCTCATCAGAATTTCCAAGAGATGTGATTGTTCGCTTTCATAATTACGAAGAAAGAGAGAATATGGAAAAAATTGTGTCAGACCCCCGAAATAAAATTTGGAGAACCGAACTTGCAAATTTTCGTGGATGTTGCTCCTGAGACTCTATCCAAAAAAAGTACTGAAACCGTTATTAGATCACATGAGAGAGAAAGAAGTTTGGTACAACTGGCAGTTCCCAGCCTGTTTGGGTGGAGAGATGGGAAATCGGCAAGATTGAGATTCCCGGAGGAATTAAGAGACTTTTTGTGAAAAATTAGAATTTCAGATTGTTGATATAGCGGAGTGGATAGAGGGGACCAATGAGAGGACGGAGTTAAGAAGTGAGAAATGGCAGCAAGTTAATAGTAAGAAGAAGATAGTTGGAGGTGGAGCCCGGGAGGGGGTGGATGGAGAGAGGGAGAAGAGGGAAGGAATGAGGAGGGGGAGCTGGATTGGTGACTTTTCCTCCCCCCTTTTTATTTCTTTTTTTTCCTCTGCTCTTATCCCACCCCTCGCCCACCATCTCCCCTGTCCTCTATCTGATTCCCGAGAAGAAGTGTGAGTTAGAAACCATAATAACAGCGAGCGTCTGGAGCCCTCCTAGGTCTCGATACAGTGGAAAGAAAGCGAAAGCCCTTATGTTGAGAACAGGGGGCCAAGATTGGTGTATATGCTCAGAGCCATACCCCAAAGTGGAATCGCTAGTGGGGGGGGCCCACATTAGATTCTAGGGCTACATATAGGCCAGAAGGTTTTTAAGGGTGGGGAAGGGAGGGGAGGGAGGAGGGATCAGGGAGGTGGAAAGGAGGGGTGGGGGAATTGGAGGTAGGGTGGTTGTCCATGAGTTGAATAGTTTTGGTTTCCGTACCCTTAAATGGAAACGTAGATTTGAAAGAGAAATAGTTATTAGACATCAGTTTGATTAACATTGCGACTTATAATGTTAAAGGTCTTATTTCTCCAACTAAAAGACATAAGATACTTAGGGAGGTGCACCAACAGTTTATAGATGTGGTTTTTCTAAAAGAGACACATCTTTCTTACGATACCAACATTAAGTTATGTTCCAGGTACTACCCAACCTGGTATTAAGTGGACTCACCAATAAAGAAGGCCAAAGGAGTGGCAATAGGATTTGCAAAAACTATAAGCTTTGAGGTTGAGGAAAAATTGGTTGATCCAGAGGGATGGTATTTAGGATTAAGAGGGAAATGGCAGGGACAACGATATACATTGGTAAATATTTATTGTCCAAATAAGAATCCAGAGGATTTCCTTCTAAATTTAATTGAGAAAATTATGGAATTTAAGAGAGCTAGTCTGATCATGGCAGGAGACTTCAACTGGTGTCTGGATCCATGGATGGATGCGTCTTTGGGTGTGCAGAGGGATGGAGGAAAAAAATTAAGGAGGTTGAAAAGGGGATTACATCAAAATCAACTGATAGACACTTGGAGAGTAAAAAACCCTAGAGAAAGGGAGTATACCTTCTTTTCCTCTGTGCACAGATCGTATTCACGATTGGACTATGTATTAATAGAGCACAGACAGTTGGAATCCTTGGTTAAATCTAATATAGAGGTTATGTCCATTTCGGACCACGCTCCTGTCACGGTAAAAATATGAATGGGAGGACAGGGAAATAAGAGGGCAATATGGAGACTAGATGAGACACTTATGCATGATCCTGATATAGAAGAAAGGTTAAGGGAAGAGCAAGAACAATTTTTTGCTATGAATGAAACAAAGGAATTATCGGTGGTGACTATATGGAAGGCACACAAGGCCTATACGATGAGAATCTTGATTGCTGCACGAACAAAAAAAAAAAACAGACCGAGAGAGGAAGTTAAAAGAGGTAATTGAAGAATTACATAAATTAGAACAGGCACATGAAATAAAGCAGGATATAGATTTATATGGGAAGATTATTCTTAAAAGAGAAGAATTGAAGGACCTGATAGAACAGGAAATGAGGAAAGTTTTCAATAGAGTTTCAAAGGAAAGATACCAGTAGGGGAATAGGCCAGGAAAATTTATGATGAAGAGATTGAAGGAAAAGAAATCAAAAAATTATATAGAAAATATTAAAGATGAAAATGGGGAGCTAATCTACTCCACCACTGGTATCGCCAACATGTTCCAAAGGTTTTATAGTAGGTTGTACGAGGTGAACCCTATAAATCTAAAAGTAACAGAGGAAGAGAAGAGGAAGAGAAGAGGAGGAGAAGGTAAAATTTTTTAAAGTGGATGTATATGATGTGACAAAAGATATACAGTTGTTTTGTATTGTATTTTAAAAAGAAAATTTAATAAAAGATATAATTTAAAAAAGGAGCCAAATAACTATGTGATAATAAATGGCTTCATGAGATTACTATCCTTAAATAAAAGACAGTTTTTTGGTATGATCAATCATACCTTTAATACCAGTGCCAACATTTCACAATTTCTGCCAGCGTATGCAAATTTTTGAGCACCACTGTAACTGAATTACAGAGGTTATAAGGACAGGGGTAATTTGTTCCCCCATTAGAATGAATTGAACCATGCTTTATGGGGTTTTTTTTTCCTTCCTCTGGATCAAGCTGCAGTGATAGGATAGTGTATATGGAGGTTTTTTATTTCTGTTGTTTTTTATTGGTTTAACTAGACTAGTGTCCTTTTTCAACCTATCTATGTAACTATTTACCTATGTAACTATGCATTTTGTAAGCTTCTGAAAATCCGTATTCAGTTTGAATGGAGGATTTCAATATGGTCAGGAATGAAAGAAAAAAATAAAGCTACGCACATTTGCATTGAGACAAGGTCTTTGATACTGTATGCATATAAGAATGAGAAGCTTTCTTTACAAAGCATCATCCCAATAATTATTTTGGTGTCTTGAGTAAAACACAATGTTTGCCTCTTCTAGAGTTTGTGTACCCTGTATATCAGGGTACTGTATGTCTACATTAAAATAAAAGGCAGCCAAAAGAAACAGAATGTATGTCATTCATGCATAATTAACCCATATTAGGTTTACTGCACTATATCTTTAAATGTATAGGCTAATTAATTAGGAATCAAAGTGTTACAACTTTCGAATCATTATCAGTCAAGCAGCAGCAAGAGCTGTGTCACAAAATCCAATTGAGCTGAATAATTATGCATGATTGATAATTCACAGTAGCAAATTATCACATTACTCTTTAGGGAGACAAACTCATATAAGCAAAGAATAAAAATATTCTTCTTGTGAATTAATTCAGCTGGTAAGGCGATATAAGAAACAATCACTCTGAATGCTAAGTTGCCATTGACAATAAATTAGACACTTATTCATTTTGAAGGTTTATTCATTAAAAAAAAAAAAAGTTACACACCTGCAGTACAATCTCCCACTGGAGCAATTTTCCCCCACTTCCTTTCTGTCACTTGCACAGGAAATGATGTGAGGGTTCTCCACAAAATAATAAGGTGACGGCAAAATGGATAGAATGCCAGGGAAGAGATTAATTTAAGTGTAGTGTTTCACTCTTATGATGGAGATAATTATGTGACAGGGAGAATAATCTTATTTGGATAATTACTCACATCTGTAAGGTTGCAAGAAACCCACTGAGATCAAGCAGCCTATACATAGTTGGGCTTATGGAGACTTTGTCTGTCGCCACATAGACCTGTAATGTTTTGCAGTCACTCTTGATATTGATCAAAGTAATTTTAACCATTTCAAACTGGGAGTGCTCAGATGCCAGGGGGTATAGGTTGAGTAGTGAGCTGTGCAGGAATTAAGCGGAGGTGCTCATATAGATGAAAGTTTTATGACGCAATCTTTCAAATTTAAAGTAGGATTTATTGTCAACCATAGTAGAACACAATCAGTATGTTTTGTGGCACTGTCAGTCACTTTTTAAGATAAGTATTCGGAAGACATTTGCAGAATGGTGATTAATACACTTCTGAAGCCAAAACAAATGGCTATGAATAGTGATTTCTATAGGGAATCACTGAGTTTTTGTGGTCAAAGTATATATAATGGGTAACTTTACTTTTGTGGAGAAAAAACAGATATACATTTTTTCAGTAAAATGCAATGCAACAAGGCAACCTGGAGGTGTTTCATACTCCATTGGTTTACAGAACACCCCTAGAAATATATTTTTCCACTTTTTTGATTGGCTCAGTGATTTTCAAAGATGTTTGCACAAAGATACAGGTCAGATATTAGGCATCCTTTACAAAAAAAATTCATTTATTTTGAGATACTTACAAACAGTTAATTGCTTCTAAGAGGATGCAGACCCAGCATTTTACTTGTTAAAGAACTGCAAGTTTATCAGCTGATTATTAATGAAAAAGTCACCCTCGTTCAGTTTCACTCCGCAGAAAACAAACAACTTTTTTTTCAGAGCAGGAGCAGGTAAGACTGTGCAACAATGTTTGTTAAAATCTTTGCAATGTACACTGATCACTCAGAGGTGATTTGTTTTTCTTAACTAAGGTACAGTTACTCTTTAACCACCTCCAGTCCGTCTGTTGTATATAACCGGCCAGACGGTGGCAGTGCAGGGTCAGGTGGCCGTTTATAAATGGCCTCCCCACCCCCTGCTTGTGCACGCTCCCTGGGAGCGCACAGCACCGCAATCCGGTGCCCGCTGTGTCCTCCGGACACAGTGGAACACCGATCGTCGGACGGGACCTCTGCGCGAAGTCCTGATCATGTGATCACTGATTGGCCAATAAGTGATCACATGCAGAGTAGTAAGCAAAATGTCACTTCTGACATCATTGCTTACTACGTGTAAAATCTGTGAATGATCACAGAGGTCACATGGTACAAGACTATGCACAACAGCCTTGTATCATGTGACAAGCTGTGACCAATCACAGCTCACACAGTAGTTCTCAATGGCTGCAAGAATGTAGCCAGAGAGGAGAAATGATTGTTTTTACAGCCTTTATGGGTGTAAAAGCAATCAGTGTAAAAAAAAAAAAACTTCATCACCCCCCACAAGTAGTACCATGGTGACCCTGTACTGCTAGGGTGACAGTATGTAAAAAAAACAAAAAAACAAAAAACATAAATAATAATTTAAAAAAATAAAATAAAAATGTAAAAATAAATGTTGGCCAAGATTTATGATATTATTTATTTGCAAATATTTATAAGAAAAACACTGTTTTTCAAAATCTTTGGCCATTTTTCTACATAGCAAAAAAAATAAAAATCCCAGTGGTGAATAAATACCACCAAAATAAAGTTTTATCTGTCTCAAAAAATGCTAAAAAATTCATATGGGTACAGTGTTGCTTGACTGGGCAATTGTCATTCAAAATGTGATAGCACTGAAAGCTGAAAATTGGCCTGGACAGGAAGGGGGTAAAAGTGTCTGGACTGGAAGTGGTTAAAGCCTAAAAATGTTTTGTTTTTTTTTCTGAAAAGTTGTATTTATTTTACAAATTTAGCAAAAATGTACACACTTTTAAAGAGTAAAACACAAAGTTAAATTTATGGGAATAGCAAGGTACAGAAAAACAGTCATTGCTGCTTTTAGAAATCATATAATGCATTGTAGCTGGTGCAATATCAGTATGTAATTATAAAAATAAATCATCATACAAGCAAATAAAAGGCAAAAAAAATTTCATGTGGAATGTTAAATAAGTAATGTCTCTATCTAGACATGTGATCACTTCATATAATAGCTACTAGATTTGCTACATGGGCAGTCAACAAACATTAATGGAGGTGTGATGATGTGGAGTTTTACGTTCAGTGGTAGTACTACCCAGTGAGTTCAGTCAACTCCAGAAGTGCTGTTTAAGGGCATGCTTGTCCGCTTTGTATTAATAAAAAAGTTCAGACAGAACATCAAATTCCCACTCAGGGTTTTCCACCATCAACATGAACATAAATGAGGTTCAGCCTCGTGGCTCTCTGTGGCAGTGTCACTGTTCAGGCTTTTTGCCTTGGTCCTCCAGGCCATCTAACACAGCACCTTAGTAACTCTGTACCTAAATTTTTCCAGCTCCTTGCTGCTCTTTCACCAACTGCACCTACACTGTGCAGATATGCATGTGCTGGCTGCCCCATGCAGCCTCTCTGACTCCTGGGGAAGGTTTGGGGTATTCCTGACTCCTTTGAAGAGACCTCCTCTCTCTCGGCTGTAGCCCTGAACTATTGTCAGGTCCTAGATCACAGGTGTCAAATTGTCAGCCCTCCAGCTGTTGCCAAACTACAGATACCATGAGGCATTGCAAAATTGACAGTTACAAGCATGACTCCCAAAGGTGGAGGCATGATGGGACTTGTAGTTTTACAACAGCTGGAGGGCAGCCAGTTTGACAGCCTTGTCCTAGATTATAAGGGCTCTGAACACTTGCACACTCAGCCTACTGGTTTCTGGCAAGACTTAGACACAGGATTGGAGTCTCCTTTCCCCCCAAAGCATTTCAAAGTCTCCAAGCTACAGACCCTGATTCAGAAATTACAAAACCAGGAGAAAGATGAAAAACCACCTTTCTCTGCTCAGAACTGACATTATAAAGTCTATCTCACTCTGCATATGTACAAACCCTGTGAAATGTTTTCCTGCGTTCTCAAAGTGGCAAGGCCTCACACTGCCACGGGGGTTACTTGTGATATAGGCCATCCATCCTACTGAAGCTAGCACATCCACCATTTGCCATTTTGATTCAAATCTGTGTTCAAATTGTGTGTGTTCATTAACCTCTTCCCCCCAAAAGGACGGACCCGTACGTCCTCTGGTTGACATGGGTATACCGGGGCCTTGGCAAAGCTTTAAAATGTAAAAGCCCATATGATCTGGCGTTGCCCAAAATTGAACAGGTACTGGAGAGGGGTCTTACAGACAATTTCCATAGCATCACAATACACTATTCCTCAGGACCCTTCAACTTGCCTACTGGATGCTTTAGAACAGGCGGCACTACAACCTGAAGAGTATACTATGGTTTCTAGACTACTCTATCTGGCCAGGAAACTAATTGCTAAACAATGGCTGTCTTCTGTCCCACCAACCAAAAAGCAATGGACAGACTATGTTAATTCATTACTCCTCATAGGAAAAACTCATATACCAACATCGTAATGCCCATCAAACATTTCAGACTGTTTTGGCAAGGCTGGCTAGATATACCTGGGCTTGCCCCATCTCAATTGATAATGAATAGGCTACTACAAGTGTGATACCCTACTCCTATGTAGACACCGTCACATATCCCTTAGGTAGTGAGTGTGTAGACACACAGATCCTTACCATTGCGCCCAGGGTGACCCATTTATGGTTTTAACATTATATAATGTGATGTTTGTAATTTTTTTCTTCAATATCCTGTTTGCATTGATCCCATTTCTCATTTTCAACAATAAAAGCTGTTTGGATTAAAAAACTAAAAAAAATGTAAAAGCAATCCAAGCTGCTAAAAAGCCGAGACCCAGTTCCATATCACTTAATTGCTGTGATAGCCTCTGATTGGCTATCACAATGATTAGTCACTGTTCAGCCTATCCCTGTGTTTTTTTTCTCCTCTTGAATGCAGAAAAAAGATCCCCCAGCTAGCATTGAATGAGGCTGAGATGCTTAATTGGTTACTAGAACATCATCAATCTGTCATTCATTATTATCCATACCAGACTCCTATTTAGAACCAGGATCTGGTATAGATGTTTAAGAAAATCCACAGCTGCTTGTTTACAAACAGAATGAAGCATTTTTTACTAACAAATTAACTTTGTTTCTGTAAGTGTCACTTTTGCTTCAGTACATCATACATGTGCACCACTTCACAGGCAAATTTAGGGTATCCCCAAGCATGTTATTTGAAGAAATTGTTTATTTCCAATGTTGCCCTTTTTTAACTGTTCTGTAAATGCCCCTCAAACTGAACTCAGGCAAATTTGGCTCATCGATAGAAGACGAGAAGAACAGTTCCAATAAAACCTATAAAGCCAAAACATCATGAAAATATCTCTCAGGTATCCCCAATGTATTCTGTCAAATGCATTCTCCGCATCTGTACAGTAGATCAGAGAAGGTACCCAACCATGCTCTGCCTGCTGTAGTAGATTTAAATTCAGCTGGCATTACATGGATTCTGACAGTCTTTAACAAATCCTCCTTGATCTTGGGATCTAATGTGTTAAGAAGGGATAATGGATGGTAATTAGTGGTGAGAGTTGGCGTGTTAGAAAGTACTCTTTAGAGAGTAGTTATTAAAGTCTCCAAGTTTCCTTTGGTAAAATGCCAGTTTTGGCAGCCTTATTATGTACAGTTTGAAGATAAAGGGAAATACAGTTCTTATAGGATTTGTAGTACTCATTATTAAATCCATCAGGTCCAGGGGATTTATGCAGGAGAAGTTTATTGATTGCTGCATGTATTTATTTCATGGTAAATGGAGAGGCTAGTAAGATGTGTTGGTCTGGGGACACCTTAGATAATTGAGCCTGTTCAGAAAGGCCTGCATGTCCCAAATAGAGGGGTGGATGTTCTGTGTCAACATTAGAAAGTTCTTATTAGAAGTCTGCAAAGCAATTAGATATGTGTTCGGGGTTGGTGATATTTTTTATTTATGTTATATAGTTAATCTTGTTTTTACATTCTGTTTTTGTTTAACTTTTCTGGCCAGCTTTATCACAAGAGGTATAGTTTCTTGTAAAAAAATCTATCAAATTGATTGATAAGACAGAGGCTGAGATTGCTCTGATTTTCTGGTCCTTAGCAACAAAATGTCTTTGTTTACTAAGGTTCTCTAAAGTGTGAATGAAGTTCATGAGATCTGTTATTTGTTGTGCTTGTTTCTCATGGGTTCCAATATTGATTAGGCTACCCCTCACTAAGGCCAGGCTAATCTTATCTAAGCTTAAACCTGATTCCACCCCTTTTCTAAGCCCTATAATAACTACCATGTAAAGGAAAGATGTGCATGCTTACAGAATCTAAGGGTGTGCTGGTCTGGTCACGTGATCAGCTCTCAGTTCCGGCTTCAGAGGAGAGGAGAAACAGGAGACAATGGATAGTAAGTCTATAAATGACGCTACTGCCCAGGCATTTCAGCCGTTGTTGCTGTTCTCTTCTCTTCCCTGAAGCTGGCCACTGAGGAGATCACTTGACCAGACCTGAGTGCTTTTAGAATAAGTAAGTATAGACATCTTTCCTTTAGAGGATAGTTAGTATAGGGCTTAGAATGACGGTGGAGTAGGTTTAAGTGTAGATAATAATAGCCTGGACATCCACTTTAAACTTTCTATCATATGTGGTTTCTGTAACATCAGTGTTCTGCTTAAAGAATTGCTCAGGTTTGGTTCTGACATGTTACTTTTGGTTAGGGTTATGTTCAATGCCAGCATTCAGTCTCTAAGAACTAGAAGAATTTAAAGTGGAGTCTAAATGGAGTATGATTGTTACTGGTGCATGATTAACTGCTTCCCAATCAGCAACTGTACATATTTGGCCAGGTGGGAAAAGTGTTGTTCTGAGAGGACATATAGGGGTGTGCAGTGGTACAATCTCTGAGCATAGCGTATCACCGATCGATTGGCCACCACTGCTGTGATTGGCCCTGTACAATGTGATTGCTGTGACCAATCATAACAATCACATGGTACCAGGGCGGAGCACAGCAGCTCTATACCATGTGAATACTTGGCCAATCACAGCTATCACAGCAAACAATGACATTATGAATGGATGCCAAACAGCGTAAATGATTACTGTGATAAGCAATCATGGTGTAATAAAAACATTTTTCATTTTCTTTCCTGCATTTTATAAAAACATATGACATTTTCAAAAGACTCACTATACCTCTTAAAATACTTTGCAGTGTTTGCTTTACAAAATGAGGTCATTTTGTGCGTATTTCCACTGTCCTGGAGTTCCAGGGCCTCCAAGAATGTGACAGACAGTCAGGAAATAAAATGCATAACTTATGCTCCAAGGAGTCAAATGTGCTTCTTGTATGTGTGTATGTACAGTATGTAAGTATGCCAGTGCTGTGTGAGAATAATGACAACTTTGTAAAAAAAAGTATTTCATTTCAACTAAAAAAATTACAACTTCAAAGATTCTTACTAAACACCTTGAACTGTCTACTTTCCATGGGGTTACTAGTGTTAGTTACTAGTGCTCTCCTGCCATGTTAGGGTCTCAAGAAACGAGATACACAGTCAGTACACCATGTATGGTCAATTTTCAAATACTGTATATACAAACTATGATATATATATATATATATATATATATATATATATATATATATATATATATATGCATACACAATATTTTTTACACTCTATAACTTTCACACAGACTAGATAACATATAATGATTTTTTTGGTTATTTTTACCAAAGAAACGTAGCAGAATACATTTTGGCATATATTTATAACAAAAGATTGTTTTTTTCAAAATTTTATAACAGAAAGGAAGAAAACTTATTTTTTCAAAATTTTCAGTATTATTTCACTTATATATAAAAAATAAATAAATCCAGTGATGATTAAATACAGCAAAAGAAAGCTATACTTGTCTTTAAAAAAATTATAAAAAATTGATTTGAGTACAGTGAAGCATGACTGAGCAATTGTCATTCAAAATCCGACAGCACTGAAAGGTGAAAAATGGCCTAGGTAGGAAAGGGGTGAAAGTGTCCGCTCTTCAGGTGGTTAAAATAGTTCACAAGGCTGATGTGGGGCATGGTAATGTTTATCAATATAGAGATATAGAGAACACGTCAAGCCTAGAATATACATTTTAGGTTTTAAAATCCTGTTCAGTACCATTTAAGCAGCTCCTTGTATCATGAAGATCCTTTTTTCTCAGCAGGTTGGGAGGATTATGGGAGAACCTCCCCTATATGCTAGTGAAGTCTAAAGTGCAATCTACAAATGCATTAAAATCACTACAAAGGACGAGGTTGCCCTGTTGTAATTTGCCAATTTTTTGGAAAGAGTCATTTAAAATAATTTTTTGCCTCACGTTGAAGAAGTAAAGATTGACGATCATGTAATGGTTGTTATCAATTACTGCTCCAAAGGTAATATATTTTCCATTTTCCTCTATTGTCACATTCTGCAAAAAGTTGTTGTAAAGCCAGTGTCTTTACTAGCAATCATAATTTTTTACATCTATTTTGTCTGCTTTGACAATGTAGAAATGAATGACGTTGTGGTGCGCAGACAGTGGGTTGGCCTCTCTCAACAGCACTGAATGTTTATGCGAGCTGTTGAGGCCTTTCACATTTAGGGTGGTTTAAAGACACAAAGAGTGGGAACATGCATGAAGTAGATAAGAATAAAGAGCGGGGACCCTGAAAATGTTTTCAAGGAAAATTATACAAAGCATTGTGTAGTAGACTCTACTTATGTAGCATTTCAGTGGCTTATTCCAGAGAATAATGAGAAAATGGGGCTCTGGTAATTCACTAGTAGTTTACCCCCATCATTGATAGTGGCACTTTAAATTCCCCAAAACAATCCCAGAATATTGATAGTCAGTGGACCTTTAAACCCCACACTCACCTTGAATAGCAACATTCACTTTTGCAGCCTGGGGTATTTAAATTGATTCATCAAATCTTCCTCCTTCCCCTTCCTCCTCGTTGTGAGAGGAAGGGGCAAGCTCTTCAAAAAAAATAGTACACTGTTTACATTTCTGATCATTGTGATTGACCATCACACTGATCACAAAGCAAAGAGCAGCTCTTATCAACTCTATGCCTTTTGCCTATGTTCTCTGCTGACTAATGACAGCAGCAGAAATGACATTTTACTTGCCTAGGAACTCGTAAGATGTCCCAAAAGGTTTGTGCAGAGGGGAGCAAACTTCCATTCTTCTCACCTAGGCAAGAAGAGTGAAAGTGGGAGTGGGTACCTGTCAAATATAGGTACCAGCTTCCAGAAAATAAACCCTCCAAATGTGGTAGAGGAGGGGAGTGGAGAAGGAAAAGTGGAGCTTCCCATGTTCGGTAAAGTTACACTTTAAACACCCTAGAAGCCTTGTAGTTAAAGTGTTATTAAACCCACAACAGTAAAATCAGTCTGTATATACAGTAAAGCATGCTTGTTATACTCACTGTGGAATCTAAGGAGTTAATCCTCCACAAAAAAAGGCTGTATGATGCTGTCTTCTCTGATCCTCCCTTTCTTCTACTGTCCCCAATCCTTCTACTGATAGTACAGAGTTCTAGGAGTCACTCTGCACATGATCGGTTTGGTGTGTATTGCTAGAGAGTTTTTATTTTCTTTGAGAGGGTGCATGTGATAAGCACAGGGCCAATCAGCACTGTCCAGACAGAGGAACAGGGATTATGCAGCCTCATAGGACAGTCAGAGCAGAATGAAAACTCCTCCTACTAGATTAACCAGTGCTCAGCAGGACACTGATAGGAATCACAATACTGCTATATACTGCTGATGAGAAAAGGTATTTAGCAGTTTATATTTACTAAAATAACTGAATTTCCATGTTCTGTGTACTGTAGGAGACCAAATAAAGTGAATGCAGGGTCCTGGGTTTAGTAACACTTTAATGATATAATTCATGCTATATGCCATTAGTTAAAGTGGAAGTTCATGCGGACACCGATCCACCCTGCAATTAGACAAAGAAGAAGCATCAACAAAGTAATGAGTTATTCACTCTATTCAGTTTGCTTTCTGCTTCTTATAACAAGCTCCCAGTATTAGAATGTCATCACTTTTCTTAGAGCTAAAGGATATACAGTCCAGCATTTAGATGTGTGCTGGCTAAGCTAATTGTGTCTAAAATAAAGAAATTACTTTCTCCAATGTTTTGGAACTATGTAACTGCTGTTAACATTTTTTACCATAGTGAACCATGTGCTGAAAAAGTTTGATCTACACATGGGTGCATCTTTGTGCACATGAGCATTAGTTCACACTCCAGCTGGTGTACTAGATTCCCATGTGTTTGGAATAGACATTCTAAAAAAAATGACTGCTATATATATTGTGGATTTGCTCTCATAACATGTGTTATGTCTTTTTTTTTTTTTTTTTAGACCTGTTGCTTTGCTTGACACATGGGCATTTCATTTCATTGTCAGCGGACTGGTTACATAAAGTTTTTTATTTTTCACTTTCATGTAACATATTGAGATACACATGCCTTGTTATAAAAAAAATAAGGTACAGGCACAGTATTATTTGCATTAGTAAATTGGGGTTGATCTACTAAAGAAAAATAGACTGAGAAAAGAGCGGGCATGCCCATACCTGGCATTATGCATGCTCGAAACGCATTGCACAGGTCCTGTGATGTCATTCAGCTGGCACTGCATTCCACGCTGCTCCCCATCCAACTTTCTTGAATGAGAGTGGCTGGAATTCTCCCCCTTCCTGGCAGTTCTCCAGAGCAAATGCGGTACATTCCTAGGCACGTTACCCAGCCTGTGTCCAGCACATAGACAAGCCTGTATTTTATTTTAAAATGTGGGTGGCCAATTTGGATTTTTAATAAATTATTTGTTTACTACTGCACTTTTCCCCTACTTACTACGAGGCGCTTTGCCCCTTTCTGTTTACATTGTTTACTGTACAGAGTCTGCTTCTATTCTTGGCTCAGCCTGCTGTAAGTGGATTTTATTGTTTAATATATTGGACTTAATATTTGGACAGCTGTACTGCATGAACTTTCCTTTGGAACTTTCTTGGATGTTCTTATGATAGTTTAGAGCAGGCGTCTCCAAACTTTTGAAACCAAGGGCCAGTTTACTGCCCTTCAAACTTTAGGAGGCCGGATTGTGGCCAGTGGGAGTGGAAATTGCCCAGGCATCAGTGGGAGTAAACAATACCCTAGGCTTGGTGGTCAGTGGGAGGAACAGTGTCCCGTTGCTGGAATCAGTGGGAGGAACAGTGTCCCGTCATTGTAATCAGTGGGAGGAACAGTGTCCCGTCATTGTAATCAGTGGGAGGAACAGTGTCCCGTCCTTGGAATCAGTGGGAGGAACAGTGTCCCATTGCTGGGGTCAGTGGGAGGAACAATGCCCCATCATTGGTGTCAGTGGGAGGAATAGCACCCAATCGTTGGTGTCTGTGGGAGGAATAGCACCCCAACGTTGATGTCAGATGGAGGAATAGTGCCCTATCATTGGTGTCAGGGGGAGGAATAGCACTTCGTATTAGTGGAAGGAAAAGTGCCCCAAGAGCCAGATAAAAACAAGCAAAGGGCCACATCTGGCCCACGGGCCACAGTTTAGAGAGTGAGGCTTTTGATCACCCATATGTGCCTACAACCCACACCATGGATCAAAATTCAGTTGTTCCCTGCTGAACCAGACAAAATTTAATCCATGTATGGCCGGCTTTATAGTAGCAGTAGAGATTTACTATGTCAAAGTAAGTTCTCTGTAAATTAATTTTCTTTTTACATTTTTAAACTTTCACAGTGGAAC
Source organism: Staurois parvus (assembly GCF_062004578.1). Classification (NCBI taxonomy): domain Eukaryota; kingdom Metazoa; phylum Chordata; class Amphibia; order Anura; family Ranidae; genus Staurois; species Staurois parvus. Next base: position 2,643,726 of record NW_028317943.1, read on the forward strand.
TGTCTAAATTAGATAATGCTGACAGCAATGCTGTGATAAAATGCATTGTAAAATTTATCTCCAGCAGCAACTTCTGCATGATAAATTGGAGTTTCTGACATATTATAGTTTTTGGATATGCAAATAGAAATCTTCCATATACTTACACACCTTATTTTAAATCAATGAATTAACAGTAAAATAAAGGGTGGTAAAAACTAATGAATAATTGTTAATCACTGTTCCCTATGGTAGCCTTTGTTGTTCATATGAACATGTTCATAAAACTGCACTCCATAGTTTCAGTCCATGGATTTATACAAAGTTAAAGTTATTCTGTTCCCTTTTGTGTGATCACCTTGTTTTATACATCCCAGGATCATATTTCATTCTGTTAGAAATGCTCATTCAAGTGTTACTTTTGTGTAGTTTAGAAACTTGTCTTCATAACAAAGATTATCCAAAGCCTTTCCTTTGTTGTAATAAATTCTAGACTAAGGATGTAAAAGGCCAAAGATAAACCTTGGTATTTTTCATAAACAGTACCTCTGCCCTCTGTATGAATCATTGAAACAAAGATACTTAGAAATGGTTGATACTGACTTGATTCTGGTTCTTTTTCTGCTGCCTTGACATTTGGGAGCACATTTCTTGTTCTGCAGCCTGATTAATTTAACAGCAATGCTTTATTCACATTACGTAATACTTTCCCAAGTTTACCATGCATTAATTCTCTTTATTTAAAACAAAGTATGAACATTAAGAGGTCTACTTTACTGTACAGTGTGCAGTAGAATGAGTTTTATGCATTGCTTTTTTTTTCGAAATTTGCTGTAATCTTGCTTTTTTTGAATATATCTCCTGATTTTTTTCTCAACTTGTTCACACATAAATACATTATGAAAAAAGAACATTGTTTTTCCATTCTTACTTCTTATAACTAGAGATGAGCGAAGAAATGAAAAATTCGATTCGACTGATTCGGCGAATTCGTGGACAATATTCGATTCGAGTCGAATAAATTCGCTGTGAATTTAACTTAAAAAAGGGTGTTTCTAGGCTTCAGAGAGACTTAATATTAGTGCAGAACACTGTACCTTTAATTTAAATGCCCTTGGAGTCTGCTGGGGAAGAGAAATAATACTGTCTGTCAGTATGACATGCAGATGAGTGCCGTCGATCTTAGAATCACTGCACACTTCACTCCTTTGGCCAGTCACGGGGCCAAAACCAGTGTTTGGAGCCACAGTGTGGCGGTGGAGGCAGCAGCAATGGGAGGCCATACAGCAACCTATGACAAAATGGAAACCAGCAGGAGCGTGAGGAGACCTGAAAGTGGCACATGGCAGAGTGGGAGCAATGGGAGGCGGTACAGGGACCCAGGTCACACTATGGGCCCAGCAGCAGCGTGACCAGGCGGTACGGGGGCCCATGGCCGATATGGGGCTTGGTGGCACCTATGGAAGGCCTGTAATCTGCCAGCAACCTATGACAAAATGGACAACCGCAGGAGTGTGAGGAGATTTCAAAGTGGCACATGGCAGAGTGGAAGCAATGGAAGGCCGTACAGGGACCCAGGTCACACTGTGGGACCAGCATCAGCGTGAACAGGCGGTACGGGGGCCCATGGCCGATTTGACCTCATTCATCCCATAGTCCTGCCGACTCACGAATAGCGTGGCCTCCTCAAAGGGCCTGAGCAAGCGCAGGTGTCACACATGAGCTGCCAATGGCTGACATCTAAGTTACACAGGGAGTACCTTTATCCGCTTTTAACATCAGGAAATCTGTGATGGCCTTTAGCTGTTCGTAAAGGCGGTCTAACATATGTAGGGTTGAATTCCACCTTGTTGCAACGTCACAGCATGAGGAGTCGGTACGGGGGCCCATGGCAGATTACATGTCTGGCAGCAGCTATGTGAGGCCCGTAATCTGCCTGCACCCTATGTCAAAAAATTTAACACACCAGCAGTGTGAAGAGACCTGAAAGTGGCACATGGCAGCAGAGTGTGGCGATGGAGACAGCAGCAATGGGAGGCCGTACAGGGACCCATGAGAGACTCTGGACTTGGCAGCAGCATGAGGAGGCGGTATATAGGGGCCCATGGCAGATTAGGGGCCTGGCAGCAGCTATGTGAGGCCCGTAATCTGCCTGCACCCTATGTCAAAAAATTTAACACACCAGCAGTGTGAAGAGACCTGAAAGTGGCACATGGCAGCAGAGTGTGGCGATGGAGACAGCAGCAATGGGAGGCCATACAGGGACCCATGACAGACTCTGGACTTGGCAGCAGCATGAGGAGGCGGTATATAGGGGCCCATGGCAGATTAGGGGCCTGGCAGCAGCTATGTGAGGCCCGTAATCTGCCTGCACCCTATGTCAAAAAATGTAACACACCAGCAGTGTGTGAGGAGACCTGAAAGTGGCACATGGCAGAGTGGGAGCAATGGGAGGCGGTACAGGGACCCAGGTCACACTATGGGCCCAGCAGCAGCGTGACCAGGCGGTACGGGGGCCCATGGCCGATATGGGGCTTGGTGGCACCTATGGAAGGCCTGTAATCTGCCAGCAACCTATGACAAAATGGACAACCGCAGGAGTGTGAGGAGATTTCAAAGTGGCACATGGCAGAGTGGAAGCAATGGAAGGCCGTACAGGGACCCAGGTCACACTGTGGGACCAGCATCAGCGTGAACAGGCGGTACGGGGGCCCATGGCCGATTTGACCTCATTCATCCCATAGTCCTGCCGACTCACGAATAGCGTGGCCTCCTCAAAGGGCCTGAGCAAGCGCAGGTGTCACACATGAGCTGCCAATGGCTGACATCTAAGTTACACAGGGAGTACCTTTATCCGCTTTTAACATCAGGAAATCTGTGATGGCCTTTAGCTGTTCGTAAAGGCGGTCTAACATATGTAGGGTTGAATTCCACCTTGTTGCAACGTCACAGCATGAGGAGTCGGTACGGGGGCCCATGGCAGATTACATGTCTGGCAGCAGCTATGTGAGGCCCGTAATCTGCCTGCACCCTATGTCAAAAAATTTAACACACCAGCAGTGTGAAGAGACCTGAAAGTGGCACATGGCAGCAGAGTGTGGCGATGGAGACAGCAGCAATGGGAGGCCGTACAGGGACCCATGAGAGACTCTGGACTTGGCAGCAGCATGAGGAGGCGGTATATAGGGGCCCATGGCAGATTAGGGGCCTGGCAGCAGCTATGTGAGGCCCGTAATCTGCCTGCACCCTATGTCAAAAAATGTAACACACCAGCAGTGTGTGAGGAGACCTGAAAGTGGCACATGGCAGAGTGTGGCGATGGAGACAGCAGCAATGGGAGGCCGTACAGGGACCCATGAGAGACTCTGGACCTGGCAGCAGCATGAGGAGGCGGTATATAGGGGCCTATGGCAGATTAGGGGCCTGGCAGCAGCTATAGGAGGCCCATAATCTGCCAGCACCCTATGTCAAAAAATTCTACACACCAGCAGTGTGAGGAGACCTGAAAGTGGCACATGGCAGCAGAGTGTGGCGATGGAGACAGCAGCAATGGGAGGCCGTACAGGGACCCATGACAGACTCTAGACTTGGCAGCAGCATGAGGAGGCGGTATATAGGGGCCCATGGCAGATTAGGGGCCTGGCAGCAGCTATGTGAGGCCCGTAATCTGCCTGCACCCTATGTCAAAAAATTTAACACACCAGCAGTGTGAAGAGACCTGAAAGTGGCACATGGCAGCAGAGTGTGGCGATGGAGACAGCAGCAATGGGAGGCCATACAGGGACCCATGACAGACTCTGGACTTGGCAGCAGCATGAGGAGGCGGTATATAGGGGCCCATGGCAGATTAGGGGCCTGGCAGCAGCTATGTGAGGCCCGTAATCTGCCTGCACCCTATGTCAAAAAATTTAACACACCAGCAGTGTGAAGAGACCTGAAAGTGGCACATGGCAGCAGAGTGTGGCGATGGAGACAGCAGCAATGGGAGGCCATACAGGGACCCATGACAGACTCTGGACTTGGCAGCAGCATGAGGAGGCGGTATATAGGGGCCCATGGCAGATTAGGGGCCTGGCAGCAGCTATGTGAGGCCCGTAATCTGCCTGCACCCTATGTCAAAAAATGTAACACACCAGCAGTGTGTGAGGAGACCTGAAAGTGGCACATGGCAGAGTGTGGCGATGGAGACAGCAGCAATGGGAGGCCGTACAGGGACCCATGAGAGACTCTGGACCTGGCAGCAGCATGAGGAAGCGGTATATAGGGGCCTATGGCAGATTAGGGGCCTGGCAGCAGCTATAGGAGGCCCATAATCTGCCAGCACCCTATGTCAAAAAATTCTACACACCAGCAGTGTGTGAGGAGACCTGAAAGTGGCACATGGCAGAGTGTGGCGATGGAGACAGCAGCAATGGGAGGCCGTACAGGGACCCATGAGAGACTCTGGACCTGGCAGCAGCATGAGGAGGCGGTATATAGGGGCCTATGGCAGATTAGGGGCCTGGCAGCAGCTATAGGAGGCCCATAATCTGCCAGCACCCTATGTCAAAAAATTCTACACACCAGCAGTGTGAGGAGACCTGAAAGTGGCACATGGCAGCAGAGTGTGGCGATGGAGACAGCAGCAATGGGAGGCCGTACAGGGACCCATGAGAGACTCTGGACTTGGCAGCAGCATGAGGAGGCGGTATATAGGGGCCTATGGCAGATTAGGGGCCTGGCAGCAGCTATAGGAGGCCCATAATCTGCCAGCACCCTATGTCAAAAAATTCTACACACCAGCAGTGTGAGGAGACCTGAAAGTGGCACATGGCAGCAGAGTGTGGCGATGGAGACAGCAGCAATGGGAGGCCGTACAGGGACCCATGAGAGACTCTGGACTTGGCAGCAGCATGAGGAGGCGGTATATAGGGGCCCATGGCAGATTAGGGGCCTGGCAGCAGCTATGTGAGGCCCGTAATCTGCCTGCACCCTATGTCAAAAAATTTAACACACCAGCAGTGTGAAGAGACCTGAAAGTGGCACATGGCAGCAGAGTGTGGCGATGGAGACAGCAGCAATGGGAGGCCGTACAGGGACCCATGAGAGACTCTGGACTTGGCAGCAGCATGAGGAGGCGGTATATAGGGGCCCATGGCAGATTAGGGGCCTGGCAGCAGCTATGTGAGGCCCGTAATCTGCCTGCACCCTATGTCAAAAAATTTAACACACCAGCAGTGTGAAGAGACCTGAAAGTGGCACATGGCAGCAGAGTGTGGCGATGGAGACAGCAGCAATGGGAGGCCATACAGGGACCCATGACAGACTCTGGACTTGGCAGCAGCATGAGGAGGCGGTATATAGGGGCCCATGGCAGATTAGGGGCCTGGCAGCAGCTATGTGAGGCCCGTAATCTGCCTGCACCCTATGTCAAAAAATTTAACACACCAGCAGTGTGAAGAGACCTGAAAGTGGCACATGGCAGCAGAGTGTGGCGATGGAGACAGCAGCAATGGGAGGCCGTACAGGGACCCATGAGAGACTCTGGACTTGGCAGCAGCATGAGGAGGCGGTATATAGGGGCCCATGGCAGATTAGGGGCCTGGCAGCAGCTATGTGAGGCCCGTAATCTGCCTGCACCCTATGTCAAAAAATGTAACACACCAGCAGTGTGTGAGGAGACCTGAAAGTGGCACATGGCAGAGTGTGGCGATGGAGACAGCAGCAATGGGAGGCCGTACAGGGACCCATGAGAGACTCTGGACCTGGCAGCAGCATGAGGAGGCGGTATATAGGGGCCTATGGCAGATTAGGGGCCTGGCAGCAGCTATAGGAGGCCCATAATCTGCCAGCACCCTATGTCAAAAAATTCTACACACCAGCAGTGTGAGGAGACCTGAAAGTGGCACATGGCAGCAGAGTGTGGCGATGGAGACAGCAGCAATGGGAGGCCGTACAGGGACCCATGACAGACTCTAGACTTGGCAGCAGCATGAGGAGGCGGTATATAGGGGCCCATGGCAGATTAGGGGCCTGGCAGCAGCTATGTGAGGCCCGTAATCTGCCTGCACCCTATGTCAAAAAATTTAACACACCAGCAGTGTGAAGAGACCTGAAAGTGGCACATGGCAGCAGAGTGTGGCGATGGAGACAGCAGCAATGGGAGGCCGTACAGGGACCCATGAGAGACTCTGGACTTGGCAGCAGCATGAGGAGGCGGTATATAGGGGCCCATGGCAGATTAGGGGCCTGGCAGCAGCTATGTGAGGCCCGTAATCTGCCTGCACCCTATGTCAAAAAATGTAACACACCAGCAGTGTGTGAGGAGACCTGAAAGTGGCACATGGCAGAGTGTGGCGATGGAGACAGCAGCAATGGGAGGCCGTACAGGGACCCATGAGAGACTCTGGACCTGGCAGCAGCATGAGGAGGCGGTATATAGGGGCCTATGGCAGATTAGGGGCCTGGCAGCAGCTATAGGAGGCCCATAATCTGCCAGCACCCTATGTCAAAAAATTCTACACACCAGCAGTGTGAGGAGACCTGAAAGTGGCACATGGCAGCAGAGTGTGGCGATGGAGACAGCAGCAATGGGAGGCCGTACAGGGACCCATGACAGACTCTAGACTTGGCAGCAGCATGAGGAGGCGGTATATAGGGGCCCATGGCAGATTAGGGGCCTGGCAGCAGCTATGTGAGGCCCGTAATCTGCCTGCACCCTATGTCAAAAAATTTAACACACCAGCAGTGTGAAGAGACCTGAAAGTGGCACATGGCAGCAGAGTGTGGCGATGGAGACAGCAGCAATGGGAGGCCATACAGGGACCCATGACAGACTCTGGACTTGGCAGCAGCATGAGGAGGCGGTATATAGGGGCCCATGGCAGATTAGGGGCCTGGCAGCAGCTATGTGAGGCCCGTAATCTGCCTGCACCCTATGTCAAAAAATTTAACACACCAGCAGTGTGAAGAGACCTGAAAGTGGCACATGGCAGCAGAGTGTGGCGATGGAGACAGCAGCAATGGGAGGCCGTACAGGGACCCATGAGAGACTCTGTACTTGGCAGCAGCATGAGGAGGCGGTATATAGGGGCCCATGGCAGATTAGGGGCCTGGCAGCAGCTATGTGAGGCCCGTAATCTGCCTGCACCCTATGTCAAAAAATGTAACACACCAGCAGTGTGTGAGGAGACCTGAAAGTGGCACATGTTTGAGGCATGATTCATGGCGGATTTAGTCAGTTGTGTCAGGAACTGGTGGTTTGAAATCCAGACTAATCCACGCCTGATTCATTTTCACAAACGTGAGTCTCTCCACACTTTGGGTGGACAGTCGTGTCCTCCGCGGAGTTACAATACCTCCTGCCGCACTAAACACGCGCTCCGATGCCACGCTACTGGCCGGGCATGACAGCCTTTCAAGGGCAAATTCAGCTAGTTGGGGCCAAAGGTCAAGTTTCGTTGCCCAGTAGTCAAGGGGATTGTCTACCTCGGTTGGCAGGGTGCTGTCCAAGTAGGCCCAAGCCTGTTGTTTGAGCTCCTGCTCCAGGTCCACCTGATGCTGCTGCTGCTGCTGCGGCTGGTTAGTAGTTTCCTCACTGCGCTGGTGAAGAAAGCTACTCATCATCGACTGCAGACTGAGGCAGCCGCTGCTGGTGGAGCTGCCACTGCTCCTACCACCCCACCCCTCCCCTGCTGCCATGCCAGCGGAACGCGAGCGCACAGGGCCCACAGTGTCTGAGGATGGACGTTGGCGCACAAAGGCAGAGACCAACTGACTACATAGGTGGTTTTTATAGTACGTAATTTTGGCCTCCCTCTCAGCAGGTGTGAAAAAGGCCACCATTTTGGACCGGTAGCGAGGGTCCAACAAGGTGGACAGCCAAAAGTCATCCCTCTGTCTGATGGTTATTATTCGGCTGTCGCTACGCAAGCAACCGAGCATGCTATGGGCCATTTGTGCCAAGGAATGCGAGGGACTCCCTGCCTCCATCTCCACAGCATACTGCCACGGTGCGTCTGGGTCCTCTGTCTCCTCCTCCTCCTCCTCTACCAGATGCTCCTGCTCCTCCACTCCTGTCCGCTGAGTGGAAAAACCACCCATTTCACTCAATAATTCCTGAGCACAAATGTCCTCCTCTACCTCCTCCTCTTCTTCCTGTCCTGCCCCCACAGGGGTCATGTGGCGTTGAGATCTGTGCGCCACGTCTACCGCACCCTGACCAGCCATTGTTAACAGCATTTGTTCCAGGACGTGCAACAGAGGAATGACGTCGTTCATCCCATAGTCCTGCCGACTCACGAATAGCGTGGCCTCCTCAAAGGGCCTGAGCAAGCGGCAGGTGTCACGCATGAGCTGCCAATGGCTGACATCTAAGTTACACAGGGGAGTACCTTTATCCGCTTGTAACATCAGGAAATCGGTGATGGCCTTTCGCTGCTCGTAAAGGCGGTCTAACATGTGTAGGGTTGAATTCCACCTTGTTGCAACGTCGCAGATCAGGCGATGCTGTGGAATTCCGTTCTGACGCTGCAGCTCAATGAGGGTGTTCTTTGCGGTGTAGGAATGGCTGAAATGCATGCACAGTTTACGTGACATTTTAAGGATGTCTTGCAGTGGGATGGTGGATTTTAGGAACCGCTTGACAACCAGATTGAACACGTGAGCCATGCATGGCGCATGGCACAACCTTCCTTGACGCAGAGCAGACACCATGTTCTTTCCGTTGTCAGTCAACATGGTTCCGATTTTTAGTTTGCGCGGAGACAGCCATCTGTCGATTTCTCTGTTCATTACACTCAGCAGTTCCTCCCCTGTGTGACTACGTTCGCCAAGGCATACCAGGTGCAGCACAGCGTGACACCGTTGCGCCCTGCACATGTGATATGCCGGTCGGGTAATGGGACTTGGCACGGGGGTGGCGGCTGAGGACACGGCGGAAAAAGAGGTGGTAGAGGCGGACATGCTTGCTGGACCAAGGACGTGCAAACGTGGAGGCAAAAGCGTCGTGACCTGTCCAAGTTGCTGGTGCGGCTGTGCCGGCACCACGTTCACCCAGTGGGCCGTAAATGACATGTACTGTCCCTGACCGTAGTTACAGCTCCACACGTCGGCGCTGCCGTGCACTTTGGCAGAGACCGACATGCTCAAAGACTGGCCCACCATCTCTTCTACATGTGAATGCAGGGCTGGCACTGCCTTTTGGGCAAAGAAATGACGGCTTGGCACTCTCCACCGCGGCGCGGCACAAGCCATCATTTCTCGGAAAGGTGCTGAGTCCACCAGTTGGAAAGGGAGGGACTGCAGCACCAGCAACTTGGACAGGAGGACGTTCAGCTTTTGCACCGTCGGGTGCGTGCTCGCAAACTGTTGTCTCTTGGATACGGATTCCAAGAAAGACTGTTGACGGAATCCGAGAAGAGGAGTAGCAGGAGAAGGAGCATCTGAACGAGCGGAAGATGCCAATGAGCGACAACTCCCCTCAGCAGAGGTGTTGGAGCCTTGACTGGCTGATAGAGGGCGATTGACGACGTCGGGTGACGGAGCAAGTAACGGAGCGGGTGATGGAGCGGGGGCTGGGGCAGGCAGAACCGCCGTATGTTTATCACGGTTTTCCCAGGCCACCGAATGGTGACGCTGCATATGCTGACGCAACGCTGTAGTCCCAACATGGGCCCCCTGGCCACGCTTGCATTTCTGGCCACATAGTCGACATACGGCTACGTTTACTTCCTCGGGCGGCTTGAGGAAAAATTGCCACACCACCGAGTAGGAAACTTTGCCCCCGCTACTCTTCACTGGCTGACTGCTACTTCCTCCGTGCGCAACGGCACCACTACTGGCCGTGGTGGTAGGCTGCAGTGGAGCTGGTGCTCTACTCCGTGGACGTTTGGCTCCACTGACACTGATGCGACCCTGCTGCTGTCTCCTGGGCAACCCACCGACTGTTTTGCTCGCTGCCAAGCTGCCACCCTCTTCTCCTGATGATGCGGAAGAAATTGCCTGATGACGACGAGGCTGCCAAGTGCGATCAACCTCCTCATCATCAAGTAGGGTCTCCGCCTCACTACTAGCCCCCTCGGCTGCGTCTGGGTCAGGAGACAGACCTGTCTCTAGACCGGCTACCGAGCCACTCTCCTCGCCAGTACTTGTTCGCTTGGCTGCTGAAAAGGCCGATGTCTCCCCCCGTTCCTGACCGCCCTCTGTTAGCTCTTCCTCACTGTACAGTGGGGCTGAGCCCACAGCATGCGATACTTCGCTTGGTGAGGGAACAGCAAAGGACAGGGGCAGGTAGAGGACACGTGATTTCAGTGGGCTTGGTCCCGGGCCATGCCAACTAACGGTTGTGTCTGACGTACCCACCGACCGTTGGCTGTAGGTGTCAGAGGTGACCTGGGAAGAGGAAGACGACCGAGCCAACCAATCAATGACGGCAGGGTTGTCGGTGGAGACACGACCGCTGGATGACACCGGGAGCACTGGCCTCTGGCTGCGAATACTGCTGCCTCGACCCCTTCCTCTGCTGCCACGTCTGCTCGCTCCTAAAACATTGCCTCCTCTGCCACTCCTCTGCATGTTGTCTGACATACTATTTAATTCAACGATTAGGTGTCCCTGAGTAACAATTCTCTGGCACTCAGTAACAATTCTGTCTGTCCCTGAGTATGAATTCTGTGGCCCTGAGTAACAATTCTGTGTCTGTGCGAGTAACAATTCTGTGTCTGTGCAAGTAACAATTTTGTGTCTGTGCGAGTAACAAATCTCTGGCACTCAGTAACAATTCTGTCTGTCCCTGAGTAACAATTCTCTGGCACTCAGTAACAATTCTGTCTGTCCCTGAGTAACAATTCTCTGGCACTCAGTAACAATTCTGTCTGTCCCTGAGTAACAATTCTCTGGCACTCAGTAACAATTCTGTCTGTCCCTGAGTAACAATTCTCTGGCACTCAGTAACAATTCTGTCTGTCCCTGAGTATGAATTCTGTGGCCCTGAGTAACAATTCTGTGTCTGTGCGAGTAACAATTCTGTGTCTGTGCAAGTAACAATTTTGTGTCTGTGCGAGTAACAAATCTCTGGCACTCAGTAACAATTCTGTCTGTCCCTGAGTAACAATTCTCTGGCACTCAGTAACAATTCTGTCTGTCCCTGAGTAACAATTCTCTGGCACTCAGTAACAATTCTGTCTGTCCCTGAGTATGAATTCTGTGGCCCTGAGTAACAATTCTGTGTCTGTGCGAGTAACAATTCTGTGTCTGTGCAAGTAACAATTTTGTGTCTGTGCGAGTAACAATTCTCTGGCACTCAGTAACAATTCTGTCTGTCCCTGAGTAACAATTCTCTGGCACTCTAACAATTCTGTCTGTCCCTGAGTAACAATTCTCTGGCACTCAGTAACAATTCTGTCTGTCCCTGAGTAACAATTCTCTGGCACTCAGTAACAATTCTGTCTGTCCCTGAGTAACAATTCTCTGGCACTCAGTAACAATTCTGTCTGTCCCTGAGTATGAATTCTGTGGCCCTGAGTAACAATTCTGTGTCTGTGCGAGTAACAATTCTGTGTCTGTGCAAGTAACAATTTTGTGTCTGTGCGAGTAACAATTCTCTGGCACTCAGTAACAATTCTGTCTGTCCCTGAGTAACAATTCTCTGGCACTCAGTAACAATTCTGTCTGTCCCTGAGTAACAATTCTCTGGCACTCAGTAACAATTCTGTCTGTCCCTGAGTATGAATTCTGTGGCCCTGAGTAACAATTCTGTGTCTGTGCGAGTAACAATTCTGTGTCTGTGCAAGTAACAATTTTGTGTCTGTGCGAGTAACAATTCTCTGGCACTCAGTAACAATTCTGTCTGTCCCTGAGTAACAATTCTCTGGCACTCAGTAACAATTCTGTCTGTCCCTGAGTAACAATTCTCTGGCACTCAGTAACAATTCTGTCTATCCCTGAGTATGAATTCTGTGGCCCTGAGTAACAATTCTGTGTCTGTGCGAGTAACAATTCTGTGTCTGTGCAAGTAACAATTTTGTGTCTGTGCGAGTAACAATTCTCTGGCACTCAGTAACAATTCTGTCTGTCCCTGAGTAACAATTCTCTGGCACTCAGTAACAATTCTGTCTGTCCCTGAGTAACAATTCTCTGGCACTCAGTAACAATTCTGTCTGTCCCTGAGTATGAATTCTGTGGCCCTGAGTAACAATTCTGTGTCTGTGCGAGTAACAATTCTGTGTCTGTGCAAGTAACAATTTTGTGTCTGTGCGAGTAACAATTCTCTGGCACTCAGTAACAATTCTGTCTGTCCCTGAGTAACAATTCTCTGGCACTCAGTAACAATTCTGTCTGTCCCTGAGTAACAATTCTCTGGCACTCAGTAACAATTCTGTCTATCCCTGAGTATGAATTCTGTGGCCCTGAGTAACAATTCTGTGTCTGTGCGAGTAACAATTCTGTGTCTGTGCAAGTAACAATTTTGTGTCTGTGCGAGTAACAATTCTCTGGCACTCAGTAACAATTCTGTCTGTCCCTGAGTAACAATTCTCTGGCACTCAGTAACAATTCTGTCTGTCCCTGAGTAACAATTCTCTGGCACTCAGTAACAATTCTGTCTGTCCCTGAGTAACAATTCTCTGGCACTCAGTAACAATTCTGTCTGTCCCTGAGTAACAATTCTCTGGCACTCAGTAACAATTCTGTCTGTCCCTGAGTAACAATTCTGTCTGTCCCTGAGAATGAATTCTGTGGCCCTAAGAATTCTCTGGCACTCAGTAACAATTCTGTCTGTCCCTGAGTAACAATTCTCTGGCACTCAGTAACAATTCTGTCTGTCCCTGAGTAAAAATTCTGTGGCCCTAATAACGTTTCTGTGGCCCTAAGTAACAATTCTCTGGCACTGAGTAACAATTCTGTCTGTCCCTGAGTATGAATTCTGTGGCCCTAACTAGCGTTTCTTTGTCCCTAAATAACGATTCTGTGGCCCTCATTAACAAGTCTGTGTCCCTGAGTAATGGTTCTCTGTCCCTAAGTAACTTCTCTCTGTCCCCAATTCTCGTTTCTGTGGCCCTAACTCTGTCCCTGTCCCTAGTACAGAGCGGTCTGCCTCTGTTCAATGACTGCAGGCAAATGAAGATTTCCAAAATGGCCGCTATATATACCTCGACCATTACACAGTGCTGGCTGGCTGGCTGCTGATTGGCTGATGCGATCACATGTCGTTGAGGAATGCATTATGGGGCAGCGCGCCTTGTCTGCGCGCCTTCCCCGACATCCCCGCTCCGTCGCCGCACATGTCAGCCGCCATTTTCGGAAAAATTTCGATTCGCGCGTCCGAATTAGGCTGTTTTTCGGATTCGGCACGAATCGAAATTTTTCCGATATTCGACTCGAATTCCACTTCGGATGCTTCGATTCGCTCATCTCTACTTATAACCTGTATCTGAGCACAAAGAAAAATTGTGCAATGCCTTGCCTGATGACACCAGGAATCACTGATTGATTAGACCTAGAGGAAACTTCAGATGCTGTCTTGATCCTGGTGTAAATAACTTACTGTTTCAATTTAGAGCTCATTCACACTACTGGTGGCGACCTGCATTTTTCCAAACTGGATAAACATGGATCACCATAGTTCCCAATTGACCCTCATTTGGAGAAACTGTCCCTCTTTTGAGACCAAATCCCTCTGCACCTCCTGCAGTCTCAGTTGTCCATATTGTGACAGTGCTGCACCTCGTCTTCCACTTTCACTCCACTTTGAATGAAGAAGCACAGAGACCCTTTTGAATTGCTGCATTGGAATCTCAGTCTGGGGAAGGGGAGTGTTAGATGTGCTGTCAGATTTGGATGCACTAACAAGTTGAATCCAAACTCCAATTAACACTTTGGAGTTGATTACTAAAACTGGAGAGTGCAAAATCTAGTGCAGATCTGCATAGAAACCAATCAGCTTCCAGTTTTTTTGTCAAAATTATATATTATATGAACAAGCTAAATTTAAAAGCTGATTGGCTACCATGCACTGTTGCACCAGATTTTTGCACTCTCCAGTTTTAGTTAATCAACCCCTTTATATGCAGTTACAGCAACAGTTTTTTTTTCTTTTTGGGATAAAGATTTTACATAAATAAATAAAAGCTGACTATTGTAAGCACCCCTCTCAGTGGCAAATGGTTTGTCTCAGCCTTCTAGATGATACATATTCAGGAGAGTTTGTTCTGCTGAAAATCAGCAGACTTTCTGGCCAGATAACCAGGTGAAAATAAAAGAAAGAAAGCTAACTAGTGTAGCCCTCGTATCTAAGAAATTATTAACTGCAATATAATAAAAGTTTGCATTTGGATTTAATACTGCTTTAATAACAATGAAAAATTACATTTGCTAGAAGCAAAGCTCTACTGCACATGTGATTGCTGGCAATTCCAACTGATTTATTATTCATATAGTCAATGTTAATCTTAATAACTCTCAGTGAAAGGCACGACTGAAAAAAAAGCTGTGAAATAAACCATGCACAAAAGTCCACATTGGCACAATGACCTAAAATGTCTAAGGTGTCTAACATTAACTCAGCCAAAGGAGCTCCAGTCACAATTACTAGTCAGATCCTAATCCAATTGTGTAGGCATTAAAGTGGTTGTAAACTTTTTACATTTTATTAAAATAACAAACATATTATACTTACCTACTCTGTGCAATGGTTTTGCACAGAGCAGCCCTGATCCTTTTTTTCTCAGGTCCTGTGCAGACACTACTGGCTCCTCCCCCCACAGAGTTCCACTTGTTATGTCCATAAGACACACAGAACATGGCTCGACCCTGTCCCCAAATCCCACCTTACTGGCTGTGACTGAGAGGGGCTGGAGCCAACGGCTCCCACTGTTGTGTCCGAGCCAATGAGTATGGGGAGAGCTGAGAGAGCCTCTGCTCCCATGCACATCACTGGATTGAGATCGGGCTCAGGTAAATACTGGGGTGGCTGGTGGGGGGGCTACAAACTGAAGGTGGAACTAAATCCATCGATTCTTTCTTGGCACATGCTGGGAATATAACTCTCACGTTTGCTTGTGCTCTCAACCAAACTGTCAAACCATCAAATGGCTGGTATCAACACTGATCACATGTGCAGCATCACGGTAATTGAAGATCAAATAGAGACCAAGTTGGCTGCTTTTTTTTGGCTGAAAACAATAGGAGGCTATAGTTTTTCTTAAAGATTTTTTAACATCCATAGAATATATGAAGGTAAAAAACCTTCAGCATTTTGAACCACTTTAACATAGGAAATAACTTGATATCTCAAAAATAAAAAATTATACTGGCAATTTCTCAATTCAATTATTAGAGAGGACACATTCTCTAGAGATCATAAAGATTGGCACAGGCAGATTTTGCAAGTGTCTTGCATGTGTTCTAAAAGTGGTGCAGTGTGCATCAAATTCATGTACCTGTCTAGAATCTGTACTTTAATTTGGCAATGCTGCATCACTTTTAGAAAACATGCAAGACACTTTCACAAAATCTGTCCTGTACACCAAAAAAAGTTGTCCTAATTAGCTCCACTTCCATATGATATGAAGTGTCGGTTTTTCATTTTAAATATGGTGCAGGCGCTGGCCCAAAATGTAGAAGTGGAGCATATTAGAACTACCTGAATTTGGTGCAAAAGTTGCCTTCAGAACCAAAAACTGTCACAGATGTTTTCTTAATTAGATGCAACACATTAACAAGAGCAATTCATGCCAGAAAAGAGGTGCAACAGCTTGATTGAATTCCCCCATTGTGCCTAAAAACCTGCAGCACTATAGTAGGTAGCAGGGGCGGACTGACAACTCATGGGGCCCCCAGGCAATAGGGGATTATGGGGCCCCTGTGTCCTTTCCCAAACTCACAAAAGCCTATGAAAAAGGTACCAGGGGCATCTCATGGGGCCCCCTACTAACCCCGGGCCCTCGGGCAATGCCTGAGTTTCCAAATGGTCAGTCCGCCCCTGGTAGGTATGGCAACCTAAGTATTTGTTTCTTGTGAAAGCCTCCTGTCAATTCTATCCATACCCCTCAGAGTAGTAAATGTCTTCTGTTCTATGCAGATAACAGAAATTATTTAATCAAATATGAGTACTTAGTTAAATACAGTTTAATATAATCTTTTGCATGCTCCGTTCATAAAAGAGCATGACTAAAATGTAATCCTTGGACAGCCTATATAACACTCTGTGTAGTTTTTGTATGTACAGTAGGTGTTGCACTTTTTAGAATTTATGATATTTGGAGGAAATCTGTACTGCATAGGCAATATTGGTATTTATGTTTTATATCAGTACAATAATTCCCCTCAGAAAAGTAGGCTTGCTCCATATTACTCAAGTCTCAAGTCTATATGCTGCGCACTGGTTGGAACAGTGGTGTCCATAGATCCAATACAATAATGGAGGTCTCACTTCCAGACAGGTCACAGAGCATAATTTATTGATTAACTATAAAGAAAAGGACACAGTCATCAATATAAAAGTAAGCTACATTCAAGCCTCTGTACATCGATCATAACCAGCACTAGTTGTGAGGGGGTCAGATAAGGAGGTAAGTGTTTGTGAAAATACATATATAATATATATAAAAAATATTTACTATCAAATGCAAGCAGAAACTAAATTACTGAATACCAATAATCCAATCAATAATTTATATATATTATAATTTAAAAGTAATTCCATAACAAATTACAACAAGCCACTCCTTTATTCACTATCTTATTAAAACCATTGGATATCTATATAAAGTAAAAAATTATGAACTAATATATTATATAAAAAAGAAAATAAAAATAGAAATAAAAATATTTATAAAAAGTAAATAAACTTATCTATAGACCGTGGTTGTGGAAAACAGAAAAATCAAAGAGGGCACAATAAATGTGAACACCTCATTTAAATCACAGTGTGTATATCTATGTCCTCGTTTAGTCCATTAGGAATAAGGGTATGTAACCTATGAATTCAAAATGTTGCATGTCTACACAGCCTAAAGGATTTTTCATTATCAGTAAGATGCCTGGGCATAAACTCAATGGCAAACACCCGTTGATCAGAGATATTTTTATTATAATGTTGGGAAAAATGGCACGGAACACTATGTTCGGTAGAACCTTCTTTAATGCGTCTGTGGTATTCACCTCTTCTCTTCTTTAAACTACGTTTCATCCTACCCACATATAGAGGTTTGCATAGACATTGTAATATATATGTTACATATTCACAAGAGCATGTATTGGATTGGCGGATGGAATAGTTTGTACCATCGTGGAAAAAAGCAGATCATCCATGTGTAATGAATTGGCACTTGAGACACCCACATTTTTTACATTGATACATACCCATCCTGTTGTCAAAGAAACCACATATATCAGACATGAGTCTGTTGGAACTGACCAATTTGCTAAGGGCAATCATCATTTTCACTGTTCTAGCTCTCCTGAACACTACATCAGGAGTTTTCGGTAAGGATGGACCAAGTCTGGGGTCCGATAATAGTAAATACCAATTCTTTTGGACAACCTTACAAATACCCCAATGTCTGGAATTAAAACTAGTAATAAACATTACACTACTATTATTAATATCCGATGTTCACTTTATTTTGTATATTGGCTTATCATTCAAAAGATACTTTCTTTGGACTTCCATAACCAAATCTGTCAGGTACTCTTTTTCTATAAACTTGTCTACCAAGATGTGGCTCTGGATCTCATAGTCCTCCAACTTGGAGCAATTCCTCTGCAGCCTACCAAACTGACCAACTGGAATGTTCGTCTTCCAAGATGGAAGATGGCAACTATTATAGTGCAAGTATGAGTTACCACTAGTTGGCTTAAAGCGGTTATTAGTGAGGATTCAACCTCCCTCATGGAATAACTCTAAATTCAGGAACACCAGTTGGACAGGATCTACTACATGTGTGAAACTTAGGCTGTGACAGTTATTATTGCAATGTTCCACAAAGTATATTAATTTGGACAACCCACAGCTCCAAATAATCCATATATAATCAATATACCTGTTTACGCATTAAAAAGAAGTGTGACTTCTTAGACAGTGACCTTAAAAAAGTCTGTGAACTTTTGGCTGAATTCTGTATGGTCAAATGGATAAAATAATTATCACCCAAAGAGAAAGGTGTGATGGAACGCTGAGCCCGACCCCTGCCTTTCTCACCAACTCGTGACCAAAGGACCAGCCGATCTCGCTCGGCGCTGTCACTTGCATAACAATGCCACTCTCAGCTGCGCCCTGCACAAAGATTTTTCAGCTCGCAGGACCACAATCTATGTGCCAGCAGCCTGAGAGCGATTGTTACTGGGTTAGGCTAATTACATGATTAACCCTTCACACTGCCACCACCACCTTTTTACAGAGAAGGAAAAAACACACTAATCTTAGCAATAACACTATGATATTAGCAGACACGCTTGCAACACACACGGTCACCACAGACAGGTATATTTAGAGGATTATTATATACAGTAGCACTCTTAAAGAGACAGGGATTATTTAGTTTGCATTAAAAGCTTTAGAGACAGTTTCAACACTTTTCAAAAAAGGGTTTATTACTAAAAAGGTCAAAACGGTGCAATTAAAATATTTACAGAAAAAGATGTTACAAAGATATAAAGAGAACAATAATGCAACAGAGAAATAAAAGAAAGCAGTTAAGAAGGCAGAATATTTGCAAAGTCCTTGGTTTTAGCAGAGTAAAATTGTCCGAGTAAAAAGGTTGCCTTGGCTCTCAAGTCTGTTAGATGTTACTTGATTGATGTTAAACGAGAGCTCCCTTCTCCAGGCCTGTCAGTCCTTTTCTATGATATTAAAGGGGTGTCATCTGAGAACAAATGACCAACCATCCAGTTTGGGGATGGGTTCTAGGAGGTCACCAAGTTTTTGACCAAGTCGCCTTCCAATTTCATACTAATATTAATAACTTCCAATATGTGCAGGTGACATTCTAGCAACTGGCAGATTAATGTTCAGAATTATATTTCAAACCCAGGGATACCAAACACAGGGCACCCTTGTCACCCAGGAGGAAAGAGACTGCTTTCTTCTCTCTCCTATGTGCCAACATAGTCATGTGTGACCTTGTTTGGCTCGACATGAAATGCCCTATTCAAATATATACCTAATATTAATGTGCCCAGTTCCTGTTGGATGCTATGAACTGTATGTGAAATTGTGAAATGCGGAATGGACGTTTTATGGCATGCTCTGCATTCCTAGAGCCCTAGTAGCCTAAAAGGTCATATGTGATGGCTGATTGAGTTATTGTTTTATGATAGGGCAGAGGAAAGTGGTTTTCATAGTCCCTGAAAACCAGACATCCTGCACAAGACTAATTAGTGGTTTACAGCTTCGGAGCTCGCCTCTATTTGTGTTTTATTTAAGATAAGAGGCTCTTTTGAAGTTGTCACAACTTACAGCTACAAATTCCATTTTCTAGAGAAGGGAGGAGAGAGAGAGATGATTGTAAATGAAAAACAACATAGCTGAGACCTGAACAAGAAGGCTGTCGTGCACAGCATCCTCTATAGCGCATAATCGTCACAAAAGGAAGTTAGAGTTAGCTAAAACCTTGTTGAAAGATAGGGAATAAATAATAGATACGTATAAATCCTCCCCTCTATATCAAAAGTGTCTGGATGTTTTAAATAACAAAAATCAGAAAATTGGAGGACAACTTGGTTACAGAGAAGACCAAGAAATTAGAGAGGGATGTGGAGGACTAACAAAAAGGGAGAGTTTTTGATTGGAGACGCCCAGATGTAGTTAACATTGCCAAAGAGCATCATAATAGACATACCCCTAGTAATCACAGGGTCAACATTAAGAATGCTAAAAGAATCCCTATACCCAAAGGTAAACAGTTCAGTAATACCAACCAAAATAGCAGGACAATCACTGCTGGTAATGGCAGTGCTGGTAATGGCAGTGTGGTTAATTCAGGCACTAATCGCCCATCTTCATCCAATAACTACAAAGATTTAGATATTAGTCGGAATACGTTTTTAGTCCCCCAGCTGTGTGATTCTAACAAGAAACCTCCATAACAACCCAATTCCACTGAGCTTTCTCCATCCAAACATGATCCCTCTGGTACTGTTGAATCTCAGGTTGTAATAGTAGGAAAACACAAAAAATGGGAATTTAAATACCCCTCCAATGGTCAAATATGCACATGACACACTTTTAAAAAGTTTTTACATCACTTTATTCCAATAATTTAAAAACATAGTTTTCATTAAAAACATTTGTAAAGTAGGACGTTGATTCAACTGCTTGTCTCCCACATACAATAATGGAGGGACTGTAGCACTAAAGTCCTTTAGAGATCTTAGATATCAGATATATAGATATAGTAATCACTAGAATAATATTGAGAAAATATACAAAAAATAACAAACCATTCCAAAAAATTAGAAACTCAATGACCCTCACTGATTAGCTTATCTAATCCCAGAAGAAGGAAGAAAAAAAATTTAATCTGGACCGTGCAAGGTACATACAGGCAGATATATAGTTTAATAATAAATATAAATTTATAGATTTTTTTTCTCTGCGAAATGCGTCGATCTACAGTTTAAGATCTCTGAAGGATATTGTTATAGTCCGTCCATCATTGCATGAGGGAAACGAGAAAATAATCAATGTCCTACTTTACAAATTTAGTGAAAACTATATTTTAAAATTATTGGAATAAAGTGATGTGAAAACTTATTAAAAGTGTGTCATGTGCATATTTGACCATTGGAAGGAGTCCCACTGTTTTGTGTTTTCCTAATATTACATTTTTTATAGGGATGACACCCTCTAATGGTATAACCCATTAATAGCACCAACTCCCTATATACATACTGAATCTCAGGTTGGTATCACCTCCCCTATTGTTGGTGATGGTCATGCACCTCTAGTCTCCACATGTTGACCCCCTCCAGACACCCAGAAAAAACAAAACTAGAAGAGGTATAAGGGGAGGTTGGAGAGAAAGGGGCAAACAAGAAGGAGCGGAAGGTGGAACCCCAATGAGTAAGGATAGTACTATATAAAAATGTAATCTCTCTACATACATATTAGGGGAATCAGAGAGCTTCTTGTTGAGCAAAGGATTTTGACACAGTGGTTCCTTTTAGTCCACTGGGGGAAGCTAGTGTTGATGATGATGACCCCATGTTGCCCTTATTGCAAGAACTCTGGGAAAAGGTTCGGGGTTGGAGTCAAGCAGTAGAGATCTTCAATTTCCCTGATATTGTTAACACAAACTTTAAACCCAAATCTGTGTTTTACCCCTCACAATCGAAAGGGTCCTTTATTGAGACATTCTATCAAGCCACTTACAATGACTTTATCAAACTGTGTGATAGACAATATTCACATAGAAATTCAAACTTGAGTAAGGATGAATCCCAGGCTCTCTGAGCCCTAATGGCCAATAATCTCATCATCATCAGTCAGGCTGATAAAGGAAGTAGCCTTGTGGCTCAGGACCATATTCAATACCTTAAGAAGTCTCTCTGATTGTTGGAGGATATACATACATATAAAACAACTGTCTGAGGATCCTTTACCTGGTTTTATTAACCTCCCTAGCGGTCTGATTATGTTCATATTTCTGTGCTGAAAGCGGTACATTTTTTTGCATGGAAATATGTTGTTTTTTTATTGTAGGCCTGTAATTTTTAGGAATAACTCACTGAAATCTGTCCGAACAAGAGTCTAGTAAACATCTCGGGTAGGATAAAATTTGAAACACGAAATCATAAATTATAATATAATAAATAATCATAAAAAATAATACTATAATAATAATAAATTTAATTCAATAATATAATCAAACCAAAAACACTGAAATTTTAAATATAGTGCCAAGTTCGCACATCACTGAGCAAAGTCGCAGTGAACTGTGTCTGATGACAAATTTCCCCCACGAATCATTATCACTTAATTCTGCAAGTGGTTCTAATTTACTATCGCTGTTCTCTAGCTGGTCTAAAACCGCTTTTGACCTAAAGGGACGCTTTTTGGATGCCATGGACTTTTCTAAGTTTCCAGGCAGAAAGAACAGTAAAAATGCAGGCAGGGCACAGGACAAAGCACTTGGGACAAAATGTATGTGAAATGGTTTGAAACAGTAATGTTTTACTGTGTTATTTTAGTTTATTAGTAAGTTAAATTTTATTTAATTTTTAAATTTGCCGCCGGTTCCATCCCCCATATGTCCCATACATCCCGACGCTCGCAGGGACCGGAACACGGAAGCTGGATGCCGGTATTGGTCAGAGGAGATGGCCGGGGATGCTGCAGGGGACGCATCGTGGGAGTGAAGGACAAGGTAAGCGCTGCAGGGAATCCTTGAGCAACGCCACATGGTAAGCCCTACTGTAGCTTTTGGTACTGAAACTTTACCCCGAGCTACACTCGGGAATACCTCCAGGTAGGTTAAGGAATTAAGAACACTAGTTGAGGATGCACACAATGAGGGTGTGATCAACAAGAAATAGAAAGTTTTTTTTACTGCTTAAAGAATGTAGTACTCCTTATTTCTACCACCTACCTAGGGTGCATAAATCAGTGGGTGACCCCCAAGGTAGGCCAGTAATAGCTAGTACCAACAACTTTACAAGTGGCCTTTCCATATATATTGATTTTTTTCTTCCACCCAATGCCTCTGCTTTACTATCATTTATCAGAGACACCAATCATCTGTTGAGTGTCTTGGAAAACTACACCTGGGAACCCAATTTTATATGGGTATCCCTTGATGTAAGTGCCTTGTGCACTTCAATACCACATGTGGAGGGTCTAAGGGCATTACTCTATTTTCAAAAGAAAGAGGATGCATTACATTACAAACAAGCTCAATTTATATTGGAATGTACAAGATTCACCCTGGAGCACAATTATTTCTGCTTTATGGATTCATTTTACCTGCAAACCCATGGGACAGCCATGGGTGCTAATTATGTCCCATGCTACACGAACATTGTGATGGGTTATTGGGAAGACATGGCCATTTGGAACCCTAATCCGTTTTCTAAATTCATAAATTTTTACATTTTTTGCCTAAAGGTGCTCCTTGGATTTTGGGCCCCTCTTTGGCTAGGCTGGGAAAAAGTCTCATGCACGTGGTATCGCCAAGAATATGTAATGGTGTGTATTTCTAAGTATGCTTATGATGCGTATTATAATATCTTATTATTGACAACTAATATCTTATTAAATGACAAAAATAAATTTTCATTTTATTTCCTGCATTTTCCAAAATGTTATGGCAAAAATGAAATTATTAAAAGACTCACTATGCCTTTCAGAAAATACCTGTGTTTGTTTTCAAAAATGAGGTCATTTTGTGGGTGTTTCCATTATCCTGGTGCTCCAGGACCTCCAAAACGTAATAGATAAGAAATTAAGAAGGTGCTCCTTGGATTGTGAGTCCTTCTATACATCTAGGTTGTGAAAAAGTGTCACACATGTGGTATCCCCATACTCAGGAGGAACAGAAGTATGCCCATGCTGTGTGTAAGAAATAACTTGTTAAAATTACAACTTTGTAAAAAAAAGTTATTCTTAACTTTCCAAAAAATTGTCACAAAACATTACAACTTCAAAAAATTCACCATGCCTCTTACTAAATACCCTGGACTGTCTACTTTCCAAAAAGGTTTTTGGGGTTTGGTGGGGAATTCGTGCTGTCCTGGCATTTAACCACTTGCCTATCCGGTCACTTATACCCCTTTCTTTACCAGGCCAATTTTCAGCATTCAGCATATGACATTTTTATTATTTTTTTTCACAAATAGAGCTTTCTTTTGGTGGTATTTACTCATCACTGGGTGTTTTACTTTTTGCACTATAAACAAAAAAAGTGCAAAAAAATTGAAAACAAAAAAAAGGTTTCTTTGTTTCTATTATAACATTTTGCAAACAGGTAATTTTTCTCTTTCACTGATGTGCATTGATGAGGCAGCACTGATGGGCACTGATAGGCAGCACTGATAGGCAGCACTGATAGGCAGCACTTATGGGCACTGATAGGCAGCACTGAAGGGCACTGATAGGCGGCACTGATAGGCAGCACTAATGTGGTGGCACGGATAGGTGGCACTGATAGGCGGCACTGATGAAGGGTACTGATAGACAGCACTGATAGGTGGCGCTGACTGGCATCACTGCTGGCACTGCTAGGTATTGACTGGTGGCACTGTTAGGCATTGACTTGCGCAACTGCTGGGCACTGACTGGCACAACCGCTGGGCACTGACTGGTGGCACTGACTGGCAGCACTGCTGGGCTGCACTGATGGGCACTGGTGGGTGGCACTGGTGGGCACAGGTGGGTGGCACTGGTGGGCACAGGTGGGTGGCACTGGTGGACTCAGGTGGGTGGGCACAGGTGGGTGGCACTGCTGGGAACAGGTAGGTGGCACTTCTGGATAGCACTGCTGGGCACAGATGTGTGGCACTGCTGGGTGGCACTGGTGGGCACAGGTGGGTGCACTGCTGGGCACAGGTGGGTGCACTGCTGGGCACAAGTGGGCAGAACTGGTGGGTGGCACTGCTGGGCCCCGATCAGTGCCCTGATGATCGGTGCCGATCCCTGCTCTAGCAACTGCCGTTTCTTGGCAGTACTTTCCTCATGATCTGACAGCGTGAGGAAAGTGCAGCCGAGAACCGGCAATTGCATTTCCCTGTGATCAGCGTGTTATTGGACACGGCTGATCACGTGGTAAAAGGTAATGTGATTGCCCTTTTACCACATCACATGATCAGCTGTGTCCGTAGGACACAACGATCACAGAGATCGCTGGGTGCTCGCCCCCGGGGGTGCGCAAGAGAGCGCGTTCTGGGAAGACGTCATATGACGCCCTCCCAGAACTGGCCGGCCGCAGTATAGCCGTCATTCGGCTATCTGCAGTCGGCAACTGGTTAAAGGCCTCAAGAAGCAGTCAGTACATCAGGACTGATTCATTTTCAAATATGTATATACCATAGCTTGTAGATGCTATAACTTTTATTCAGACTAAATAAAATACACTGATTTGGGTTATTTTAATACAAAATGCAGCAGCATATATTTTGGCCTAAATTTATGAAGAAGAGGATTTATTTGCAATCATTTAAAACTAAAACTAAGAAAAATGTGGGCTTTTTTCAAAATTTTCTGTGATAACATTTTCAGTTTTTATATTTGTTATCATATATGATTGATTGTTCATTGATTAACTCTACACATACATACTATATGTACATATTTTAATAATTGGAAGACATTGTACTGATTATGTTGTCCAAATCTCAAATACAGTTAATCAAGGACAGCATGCCTATGGGAAATATGCTAACAAAGCAAATGAGAAAAAGGCACTAGTTCACACAGCAAGTAATAATATTTCTCACCACTCTGCATAGAAAGGGTCTAGTTGTCCTCTTTTTAACTGCAACGGTGTGGCTCTGCCTTTATTTTCCTGTATTTCCCTGTAGCAAACAACATGTCAGCTGGTGGGACTTCATGATCTTCCCCTGCTGCACACACTGGCCTTTACTGTTTCTTTTATTAATGCTTTATACAATATCCCTATCAAAAACTGCCATTCACAGACTATACTAACACATATTATCTGTTGCTGAAACGTGAGCTAGAAGGATGATTTTACTATTCATGCATTATATACACTGACAAGGACAAGGATGAATTTTAAGTCAGTAATATATTAACCCTTACTATTTTGAAAGCAAGACTGTAGGTCTTTATATCAGATGTACAGTTTTGTGACTCCCTAGGTATTCTGTCCTACTAACGGTTAGCCAACTGCTATATAACATTACTGACAAAAGCAGCATTATGTTTCATCCCAAAACTGAATTTACTTCTGTGAATAGTTCTGCCACATACCTAGTTAGTGAGCCTGACGTACAGAGCAAGGCCTCTCATACAGCTTTGGATCAGGGGCCACTGATAATGAAACAGTAACCACAGGAGCACGAGGAGGTAAGAGTGCCTGATCAGTCCAGTGGTCTGCATGGGAGTAGCCGACACCTTGTTGGAAGGACAACAGGAACAGAGCAGCTGGCTGTAGGCATATGTCACAGCAGGGCAGGCTAGCAGCAGGCAGCAAGCAGATGGCACAACAGGGCAGGCTGGTAGCAGACAGGCTGGCAGCAGGCAGATGGCACAACAGGGCAGGCTGGAAGAGCACGATGCAGCATCAGACAAGTCGGCTCAGTAGCAGACAGGCAGATCAAGCATAAACGGTAGGCAGAAGAGAAGTCGAAGTCAGTGGCATTCATATGTGGTCAGGACAAGCCGTGTCAATTGCAGGAATTAAGCACAGGGATACAGGGGGTGCTGCAGATCAGACAGCAATCTACTAGTGCAACTGCTGCACTTATATAGGCCATTTGGTGCGAACATTAGCAGCGAATGTGCACACACCTTTGCATGTGTGTGGGCCTGTGTACCGCAGCTCGAGCACCCGCAGGGCTGCACCTGCGCATCTGTGTGTGCCTCAGAGTTTCGATTGCACTATGGCTAGTTGATCCCTGAGAAGTTCTGTAAAACTGTAATATAATTACATAAAGTAAAGTTACAATATGTTTGTAAACATGTCTCTCACAAATGCCTACAATGAACACATTTCTTGCAAACAGCTACCTACAAATCACATTAAACATATGTAAATGAAATCTAGATATATGCGTGACTTTAACAAACACAACAAATTAACTTACAGGCTTGTGTATCAAAGGGAGAAAGGAAGCCTTTACTTCAGTGGTGGATGGGAAATATTTATTTTTAACAAACATCAAAAAGGGTGTATTTGCACTGAATGCTCGATGGATAGCTACATTCTCAACACAGTGATGTGTATACAAAACACTAGGGCTATTTTTTTATTAAAAAGTGTGATTGGAACTTCATTGACTTGGACAATGTAACAGAGATTTATGCAATTGTGTTAAAGTAATATTAAAGCTTCATTTTTTTCCTATTAATATAACAAACATGTTATATTTACCTGCACTGGCAATTGTATTACACAGAGCAACTTTGAACTTCCTCTTCTGGGTTCCCCTGCTGGCATTCCTGGTTCTTCCTCTTCAGTGAGTGTCCACCATTGAAAGTTGGTTTCTATGGGGAACTCATGTGGGCTTGCTCCCGAGCCTCCCTGTCTGTGTCGCAAACAGGGCAGCTCGCCCCACTCCCTACTCCCCCATCACAGAATTTGATTGACAGCAGTTGGAGCCAATGACTTCCATTGCTATCAATCTGCCCAGTACGAAGGGAGAGAGTGGAAAGAGCCGCTGCTCTTGTGCACATTGCTGGTTTGAGATCAGGTTCAGGCAACTATAAGAGGGGGGGAGGGGGGCTAGGGGTTTTTATCTTAATGCATAGAATGCCTTTGGATAAAATAAGTTCAGCCATTACAACCACTTTAATTTCTATTTTATGTATATAAAGCCAATTGCCAAGCAGCAGGAGAAGAAAACCCTCTGTAACTGGAACTATAGCAGTCAGAACATGTACCCAACTTGCTAAATGGACAATGAAGAGAAATATTGAATGCATATTGAAAAGGTTGTTGCTCTTTCCAGTCTTCATCCTTACTGCACATGAGCATGCAGCAAAGCATGATTGGCTCATAGTAATGGTTCTTCCTATCACAATAGTTAAGGTACTTACACCAGCTGAATTTTAAAATATATTTAATGATGTTTTAATGAATACGTACCTGCAATAATTGTTTTTATATCTGTCCTGAGTTCAGATTTAATCAGTCTTGTCTTGCACTGATGATTATTAACATTAGCTATGTCTACGTAAATTAAGAATACGTTGCCATTGTTAGCACACTTCTACACAGTGGGACTCTGATTGTAGAAGAATTCATTTGAATTATTTATCATTTGCTTATTGGATGTAAGAAACACGAAAAGCATTGTGAATGTTAATATTTTTAAGCAATAATCCTTTGGTGGTAGGTGTGAACACAGTCATTTGAATATATGTGTATCTAGGGGAAAAAGACAGAAAGATAGAGATAGATAGAGAGATAGATAGATAGATAGATAGATAGATAGATAGATAGATAGATAGATAGATATTTTTTAAAAATATCCTTTTGTTTCCCGTGACCAGCCTAAAATACTGTATATTATTCCAGGTTTTGTGTGTTTTAGCTCCAAGCATCATTGCATTGTTGTGCTTTTACCATTGTCAAGTATTCTGCAGTGAATAAAAACAACATGTTTTGTACATTTAAATTACATTTTGAAGCCTTTTAGAAAGAGCAGCCTATCATTAGAATTGAAGCTTTAATAATATTTGCAGCATTTGCAGTTTCATATTACTTGGCATGTTATTATTATCTTGTGTGGACCCAGTGATAGAGAAAATGGTCTATATAAAATATATATATATATATATATAGCTCTGGCTAAAATAGCATGCTCCATAGTTAAATCCATAAAGGCACCCTTAATGGAATATTGTATCTCATTTTGTTTTTACTTGTTGTTTAATGTACAGAAAGTTTACATTATCTCTATGAATTGTCAATATCTGATGGCTGACACGTTTCTCAATAATAAATGAAGGGTTTGCAGCGAAAAGGAGGCAGCTTCATTCTTTTTAAATTTTTCGGTTTTATATATATATATATATATATATATATATATCTTGTTCAGAAAAATCTACTCTTTCAATTGGTGCAAAAAAGAAGAAGCTTTGAGCATTCCCATGATCCTCAACCGATGAAGCTGCCTGTCTAGAAACTAGGAAGGAAGAACAAGACAGCTCCAAAATGTAAAACTTTATTTTAAAGAAAAGATATTTTTGTATGCTAACAGTGCTGAATCATTTGTTAATGCAATGACAATAAGAGGAAAAAACACTTCAAACTTAGGTTGAAAAATATTTTAAACAGTGTTTTTTAGTTTGTCAAACATTAGTAAAACAAAAAATACTTCTTTATTGCTGTGCGCCTTTTAATTGTAAGACACTACATAGACTCTGCACATGTTGGAGCCTCAGCAGCCTGTTCCCAACCCGATCTATAGTTTGGTAAAAGCATCAGGTAGTTGATTGGTCAGCTCTGTTCACTGTGTTTCCCTGTTGAGATGTTTCTATGTCTCCCCCAAATCCTACTGTCAACCTATTTATTCTCTGGTTTCTTGCTCCCCTGCAGTCACATCTTGCTTTTTTTCTGCAGATTTATTGCCATGGTATAATTATACATGCCCTATTTATCTATTCAGGTGCACTTGCACTTGCACAGGTGTGACCAGGGCCATGCCTCCTGATTGAGTCATACTCCTTTAAAAGGTCCCAGAGTCTATTACAGTGTACAGATTAGTGTTGCTAAGGTGTGCTCCTGTGATATTCTGTTCTTCTTTGTTGGTATTGCTCACAGTATCCTGTGTTCACATTGTTCAAAGTTAATCTGTTTGCTAGCTTATTTGTTCTCAGTCTGCTTAGACTGCCTTTTATCTTCCTTTGTTATTATTCAACCTGCCTTGACCATGTCATTGCTCCAGGCTCATGTGTCAATGCTTGGCTTTGGTTACTTCCACCAGTGAGCTTTGGCTGCTTACCTTGCCTACTAAATGTTCCCAGCTCACCCTTACTGGCAAAAGGCCTTGTGAAGACTAGGTTAATTTGTCCTTAGGTTTCTAGGGGCATCTGAGTAACAGTATAAGTGTGTAAAGCATCCTCAAAAGTTGGTTGCAAAAGGTGAAGAGTGCCACAGAAGTGGTTATCTGGTCCTGAATCTTGCAATAACTTTTCCTTACTAGCTTCTTTAACGTTACAGACAATTGAATGACTTGGTAAAAAAATGTAACAGTCACTATACTATAGAGTTAGGGATCATTGACAATTTCATAAGGTTGGGTAAGGTCTGCAGCAAAGCTGTTCACTGAAACCTTGATTTGTAGCCCTTCATTGGACTTTTTAAGGACAAACACCAAGCTCAAGCTGAATCTCCAAAAATAAATGAACCTTGTAACTTATATAAGTTGAATGATTTACTAAATATTCACAACTAACAGGCAAAGTATATGTTAACATTGTACTGTCTTCCTAGGACACACTATAATGTAATTTGGAATATCTTGGCTCTCCCATTTTAATGTAAAGGATTACTTATTAACTTAATTAATTATGTTTTTGTGATAAGTTTTTTAAGGTCTTTAATGTTCAAAAGTGTTAAAGTGCACTAATGTATTCTTAATCACTGTAACTGTTTTTTTTAAAACAAACATTGTAATAAACACATTATGAGAATAGTCAACTCTGATGGTGGTTTCTGTGCTTATATAAGTTATTTATACCAAGGATAACAGTTTAATGATATAATATAGTGACATTTACTTTGCTAAGTGATCATTGACCAATAACATATAAAGCCATTTATAACTCTGCTGCAAATTACATCACCAATCTTGTTTCCAAATATCACCCAAACTGTACTCTCCACTCCTCGCACAACCTCCTACTCTCTAGCTCCCTTGTCTCCTCCTCCCATGCTCGTCTCCAGGACTTCTCCAGAGATTCCCCCATCCTCTGGAACTCTCTACCCCAATTTATCAGACTATCACCTACTCTGCTCACTTTCAGTCAAGCTCTGAAAACCTATCTCTTCAGGGAAGCCTATCATGCCCTCAGCTAATAATGGAATCTTCTATTCCTCCTACCGGCCCATCCCCCACAGTTATTAACTTTTGTACCACTAGCCCCTCCCTCTTAGATTGTAAGCTCCAAAGAGCTCCTAACCCTCTTGTATTGAACTGTATTGTTGCTGTATTGTCTCCTGTTATATTGTAAAGCGCTGAGCAGACTGTTGGTGCAATATAAATCCTGTATAATAATAATAATAATAACCATTGTCTATCCTTTTTTAGTTCAATCCTATGAAATCCATCAGTGTTCATATTAAAAGAACTATGAACAATGCATTACTAATGTAAAATTAGCTCTACCTGAGACAGGACCTTGTTAAATAATTGCTTTAAAGTCATATAAATGGAAGTTGCTAAAACTTTTTATGTTCAGCTGTTGCCTACTTGACAACAGTAGCATGGCTTTACATACTGAAGTTCTGAACACTGCCCAGCCCCTTAATAAACACATTTAGCCCTTTCACTACTAGAGCCATGTTTTAATTTTTTTGCACAAGTTGAAAGACACAATTTAGTATTGTATATCGTCTGAATACAGAGCAAAAAATGCACTAAAATGAACAGAGTAAATAGATACCAAATATATCAAGCCTCAAAATTGTGTGCACCTGTGAAATGGTGAAAAACTACGGCACCCAAGATTGTCCATAGGTGACACTTTGAAGCTCATTCATTTAAAGTTAACAGTAATTGATGGCCCTAAATAATTTCTTTCACTTAACATGTACAGGGAAGCCTAATATGTGTGGAACAATCATGCTTTCCATAGGTATTCGCATCCAATGTGTGATTTTTGTTTCATATGTGCATGCATTTTTTAATGTAATGTTTAAAACTTTTTTTTTTCAACTTAACCCTATTGCTATCAAAATGCAGCTGAAGAGCCCCCCTATGTGATAGCATAGTTCAGGTGACAGGTTCACTTTAAAGAGACATAATGGGTCTTTTAGACCCATAATGTTCCTTCTGAACTCTGTTGATTCTGATTGAACACAGAATGTGCTTCAGCAGCCAAAGTCAGAGCTTCATAGCTCTGAACTCAGAAGTGGTCAGAGCTGATTGCTTCCAGGTTCATACCACCCAACTGCTGAATGCTGATCTCAATCCTGATGCTCGCCATGGAGGTCCTGGGCACCCAGAGGGGACAGGAGAGCCCATGACACATGTTGGGAAAGGGGGAATTCTATGAGAAAGCCAACATTTAGGAGAAAACAAACTCCTGACTGATATAGTTTGTTTACCTGCCCAAGATTTAATAGTTGTGTTGGCAGCAGTGAAGATGGTAAACTGAATCAAGAATACTATATATTGAATTTAGACTAACAAACTTAGCTAACATAGTGTAATGCGTGGTGTTCTCAAAAATATCTAACTATGCTGTTCAACACAATACTTAACATCGACATATACACTGTTTAGTCCTCCCAATATGGTTCTAATTAATAAAAACATGCATCCACATTAAAAAAAATAATTAAAAGATATATTTTTCTCTTTGAACAGAAGATTGCTTACAGAAGCAGCATTTACAGCATCAACTTAATATATTCCTCACTATACAATACCCAATACCTGCATCCATTTCATGCATTGCAGGTCTCTGTGATCAGTGGCAGATGGCATCCTCTATGGATCCATCTGCAAGTATCCTCCCAATAGCTCTGGCTTTTCTTATAAAGTATTTAAAGCAGAGCATTTATAGTTTAAGTGATACCCTTTATTGGATAACTCAAGTAATTATAGTTGTAAGCTTTCTGAGGGTTCATAGTGCCTAAAACAAAGCTACTTCAGTCTTTGACTATACTGTACACTCCCAAATTTGGAAACATTCCAAAAACTGACAAGTACACTGTTGTTGACTACCTTTGAATACCTTTCTGTGTCTAACAAAACAGTTGCTTTGCAAATTCTGTTCTGTTGCTCTGCAAGGCTTTGATTTTATAAAGCATCATTAAACCCTTGCATTACAGATGATTCTTTTTTTCTGCACGGTTGGTTAGGTTAGGTTGACTAACATATTAAAAGAGACATAGTGCTTCAACAGCTAGCAGAGAAAAAGCTTGAGTTTTAATATAAAATATTCAATAATTCATACGTATGCTCATTTTCTACAAAACACTATACATTCACTTTAATTAGTCAATATTACACCTTTTTTTTTTTATAAAAAGCCTTATTCATCAGTGGTTTACATCTACTTTAAGAAATCAGTGTCTACAAATCCTAGATTAATAAGCACCCTATCAGCAAAGCTCTGAATGCTTTCCCAATCACAGCTCCATTGTCAACATGGCTCCTGGAAATGTCCCTTTTGTACCTCCTGAACCATTTCAAAAATGTTCAAAGGCCAGAAACTGCAAACTAGCTTGCTCTTTGCTATTGTGGGAAAAAAGTGCATTAATTTGCCTTGTCTTCAAACTGTTAACGTGTTGGGTTTGTCTTTCATGCTTGACCTGGACCTGAACCTCATCCCTACTCTCTAGAAAACTGTTTAACTTCTCTGTTGTTTCTGGGATTCCTTGTATTAACAACTCTCTTCAAGTTATGCCATAGCATGCCAGTTGATTTGATATCTGAGCTCATTGCTGATTAGAAACTGGGAAATAGACTGAGT
Organism: Staurois parvus; assembly: GCF_062004578.1. NCBI lineage: Eukaryota > Metazoa > Chordata > Amphibia > Anura > Ranidae > Staurois > Staurois parvus. Next base: position 2,677,006 of record NW_028317943.1, read on the forward strand.
ATTGGTCTTAATCAGTAAAGAGTACTAAGTCATGAAGGAAAACTATAACATTTTTGACAGTTTAATTTCGGTGTATTTTTAAAATATTTTCAGGTTTGTAAATCAATTTTGCATATCTTTTTCATTACATGTGTAAAATATATTTATTGTACAAATAAATTGTCACGGGCTAGCCTGCACATTTCTGTTTGTGCATTTCTTACCTCCTTCCTGCAGTGGTTCTGCTAGATCTGTGATTCCACATCCTTTCCCCTTCTATCACTTCCTGTTTTGCCTCCCAGTTTGCTTTCCTATAAATACACATGCTCAGTCCAGTCCACCTTGCCTGAGGAACTTTACAGATTTCTGAACTGCTGTTTGAATACTACTTGTGTATCCTGTATCTGACCACCAGTGTGCCAATCACAGCTTTATCTACTGTCAGTGCTTGTCCACTGCCCGTCCTGACCTTGGTTTGTCTCTTGGAGTGTTCTTTAATCTCTGCCAGTTTGCACTCTGCCCATGCGAGTGGTCTCCACATGCTCAGCTGGGCATACCTGGAGGCCGCGACCTGGTTCCAGCTTGCTGCAAGGCCATCCCCGCCATCAGGGACCTTGGTTATGAAGCAGGCTGGTGCTTAGACTCCATGGCTTGGGGAACCCCAAGTTGGCAATCTACAAGGGCTCACTACCACAGATACTTGACATAAACCTTTAATGACTTGAGATCCTATATTTGAATACATTTCATAGACTAGAGCTCTATTTAAATTTTAGTTATGGGCCAAATGATTCAGCTAAAACTGTCATTACCAATGATACTGAAACAATACATGTATCATTTTTGAGACAAAAATACTTTCCTCTGAAGGAATTGATTTAAAAAAAATTGTATTTTCTTTAAAATTTTAAGACAAAAATTTTTCTAATTTGACCAGTAGTAGTTCAAAAACAAAAGGTAAAAGAATTGTATGGCACTTACAGGCTATCCAAGAGAGGCTTGCAGACAATTACAAAGAAAAGTGTGCTCATCCATACATAGTTGCATTTAGTGACTTGTCCCATTTACAGTATAACTATACAAAGGCTGTGTTTCTGGTACGAAGCATTACAAAGTTATGTACAAATTAAATAACAGCTTTTTTACAAGATGTCTATACTTTCATGCAATGCTACACAAACTAATAAAATAAACAAAAACTAAAACATGTTTTCAAACAGACAGTAAATACATACTGAAAACTACAAATTGTCAAAAACAGTTGAGGGAAATGAGAAAGAAGACTAATAAAGGCTGCTCTTAAATTGTAAGCTCCAAGGAGCAGGACCCTCTTGTATTGAACTGTGTTGCTGTATTGGCTCCCTTTAGATTGTAAAGAGCTGAGCAAACTGTTGGCACTATATAAATCCTGTATAATAATATTAATAATAATTAGGATTAACTAAGGATTATTATAGGTTTACGTGGGAACAACTTTGATTTAAAAAAAATTATAATTGCAGGTTTACCAGAACTTGCATTTTATTTGCAAATCATTGAGCAAACTATTGATCTGCACTTAAGTACTAAACAAAAGAGGAATGCCCAAAGTCTCCATATTTTTTTTTTTTGTGTGTATCTTGTCTACCCAAGGTCTCTAGTATAGCATGCTTCTGTGAAATTTAAAAAAGAAAATCCCAACAGTATCTTCTTATTTTTTCCTCCTCTAATGAAATAAAACAAATGTTTACAAAGCACCTAGCAAGAGGAAAGAGATGACCCTTCTCTGTCTTATTCAAATAAGAAATAAGCATGCCACCTGATGGCTACAAGTAGTATATATACAAAAGTATATATATATATATATATATATATATATATATATATATACACACACACACTCACCAGCCACTTTACTAGGTACACCTTGGTAGTACCGGGTTGGACTCCCTTTTCAGAAATGACTTAATTATTTGTGGCATAGATTCAACAAGGTGTTGGAAACATTCCTCAGAGATTTTGGTTCATATTGACATGATGGCATCACACAGTTGCTTCACTTTGTCAGCTGCACTTCCATAATGCGAATCTCCCATTCTACCACATCCCAAAAGTGCTCTATTGGATTGAGATCTGATGACTGAGGAGGCCACTGGAGTACAGTGAACTCATTTCCATGTTCAAGAAACCAGTTTGAGATGATTAGAGCTTTGTGACATGGTGTATTATCCTGCAGGAAGTAACGATCAGATGATGGGTACACTGTAGTCATAAAGGGATGGACATGGTCAGCAACAATACTCAGGTAGGCCATGGCGTTTAAGCAATGCTCAGTTGGTACTAAGCATCCCAAAGTGTGCCAAGAAAATATCCCCCACACCATTACACCACCGCCGCCAGTCTAAACTGTTGATATAAGGCAGAATGGATCCATGCTTTCATGTTGTGTAGGCCAAATTCTGACCCTACTATCTGTATGTGGCAGCTGAAACTGAAACTCCTCTGACCAGGCAACGTTTTTCAAATCTTCTATTGTCCAATTTTGGTGAGCCTGTGCGAATTGTAGCCTCAGTTTCCTGTAGCCCCTCTGACATCAACAAGGCATTTTCAGCCACACAACTGCCGCTCACTGGATATTTTCTCTTTTCAGACCATTCTCTGTAAACCCTAGAGATGGTTGTGCATGAAAATCCCAGTAGATCAGTAGTTTTTTAAATACTCAGACCAGCCCCTGTGGCACCAACAACCATGCCACATTCAAAGTCAGTTAAATCCCCTTTCTTCCCAATTCTGATACTCAATTTGAAGTTCAGCAAGTTGTCCTCACCATGTCTAGATGCCTTAGTGCATTGCGTTGCTGTCATATGATTGGCTGATTAGTAATTTGTGTTACCATGCAATTGAACAGGTGTACCTAATACAGTGGTCGGTGAGTGTATATACATTTATATAGTATATATTTATTACTAAAAATAAACTAAAAATACCCAGACATGCTCTGTTCCATATTCAGTAATGCAACATATAGTAGTCCAAAATGAATCATGTACTGGTATGCTTTCTTAATTCTGAATTTGATCAAAATGTGATCTAAAGTATATGTATGCTGATTGTATTCTCTTATATCTTTAGACAGACATTAGAGGGAGACTGTACATGCCTGTATACCAGATAAAATCACCAAATACAGAATAGCAAATCTAAAATGGGGCAGCCAAATCAAAAACTACTTAAATGAAAATGTTACTTTAATAGCACAATTGTGTACTTAATGAGAATACATTATTGTCTCCCTTTAAAAGGAATTTCATTATGGAATCTTTATTTTGCCTATATTCATTAAGCATCATCATTAAACAGCTAGAGCATTGATGTTTATGAGAGTGGAGGTAAACATGCTAAAGAGAAAAAAAGCAGCATACAAATAAATTAAATAAACAACATTGTGTTATCTAACAGAAACACCTGTAGAATCTTGCTAAAATGTATGGGAAAATATAATGATGCAAAATCGAATGTGTGTTAAAGCTGGTTACATATCGGGCAATCAATAATTACATTTTACTTTGTGCTATAACGTGTACTTCAAAGAACTGTCAGTATAGTTCATGAATACTACATACTGATTGTAAACTAAATAAGTGAAACTAAAATATGTGCAGTTTAGCTGCAGAAAGTTAAACATTCAAGAAATATAGGAAAAAACACTAAAAATGTAAGAGACAACAAATTAAAAAGCAAACAAATAAATGTTATGTTTGTCTGGAAATTATTATATGTTTGGTTAGATGCATTTCACATAGATGCATAGTTTTATAAGAAATTGATTGCACATTTAGCTCAAATGAAAGCAGTTCAATTGGATAACGAGTACAAACACTATGAAAAAGAAAAGAAACAAAAATGTATTTTGTATCGCTGGTAATACCTCATCCCGCCCATGTCAACGCATGTGACCGATATCAAAGTTTTATTTGAATGGTCTTTAATGAGGCATATTGTAATACTTCTATCATTGTCAGTCAATCTTTTACAGTAGGATTAGATGTTTTCCAGTTAGGGGAGTGAATGTTTACTTTGGAAAGAAACAGTTGGTGAATAATGTGAAATTACATTCACTTTGACTATCTACTCATGTGGGGGAAAATTTAAAAAAAAAAACAGGATTTGTTTCTAACATTTTAAAGCAAACACAACTTCACCTTATTCACTAACATCCTCTTTGTAAAGTGAACATTAACTTTGCTAAGTGAAGTCCTTATACAGCTTGAACTGTGTTTTTCTGGTTCAGGAATGGGACGAGAAAAGGCTATATCACTGCCGGAACTCAGCTACATACCGTTTATACAACGCTCCCAGAGGATGCATCTGCTAGTGAAGGTAATGGTACGTTATGACCAGCTTGGTCCAGCTAAACAATTTTAAAGTGACAGAAAGGTGGAGTTCAGCATTAAGATAAGTATTTCTCTTCTATACCTTTCCAAAGCATCTTATAAGATGAAAGTTATAATAAACAAAGAATTCAAATTGTATGCTCTAACACTTTAACAGAGTAAAAAAAGCAAAGTATAAATTAATATATTTAGCAGTTATGACCTACAACCACTGATTTACTATAACTGACAATTACACGGTCATGCAACAGTGAACCCAAATTAAATGTATGTACTTTTGTTTTCCACTAATATAGGTTTTTTTTGGTGGTATTTGATCGCCTCTGTGGTTTTTATTTTTTGTGCTATAAACAAAAAAAAACAACAATTTTGAAAACAAAAACTATATTTTAGACTTTTTGGCATAAAACATGTTCAGTAAAAAAAAAATTTAAAAATGTTGCCATAAATTTAGGCCAAAATGTATTCTGCTACATGTCTTTGCTAAAACAAGATCCCAATACATGTAAATTAATTGGTTTACGTGAAAGTTATAGCATCTAAAAATAGCGGTATATATACTGGCATTTTTTTTTATACTAGTAATGGCGGCAATCAGTGACTTATAGCGAGACTGCGACGGGCATTCTGACAATAAACTGCCACTGGCTAACTGCCACTGACATCCCTAGTGACACTAATACAATGATCAAAAAAGCACTGGCACTGTGCTAATGGAACTGGGCAGGAAGGGGTTAACATCTGGGGGGATCAGGGATCAAAGGGTTAACTGTGTGATGTTTTACTATGTGCAGCAGGCCGCAGCTAGTACTTTAGAATAAAGAAAGAAAGATAAACACCTAAAGCTGAATAAAAATAGGCCACAGATGTTTTATTTATTTATTTTTTTATTTCATTTAACAGATACAACACATAACTTATTTCACATTTTAAAACACACATGATAGCTTAGCCACTATGGCTCAAGCCATAGTTATTTTTAACTTTAAAAATCCAGAAAATTCAAAAACTCATCAATATCTTAAAAAACCTAGCCATTACGAATGTGTTTTAAAACACACTGTCCCCCTTTAAAAAGGTGACACCACCACCTAATAAATGGCGGCGACAGACAAGGAGGGTGAGAGGGATCACCACAACCTGTGCCTTCTGAGGTGACTGGTCTGACAGGAAACTCACCATTTTTTTTCCTTTCTCACAGGGCATCTAGGATTTTTTCTCTCAGGAGAGGTCAGGTGAGCAGTCACTGATCCTCCCACTCAATCCACACCTATTGGGATCCTACAAACTGCATTGCCACAGTCCCATGAGTGAAGGGGGGTCTAGAAACTGTTTTCCTCCCTTTTCTCTTAATTTTAGTCTTTCTTTCTTTTATTTTCACCTTATGATCCTGTCAGTAAATTTGTTGTTTTTCAGCAGAACAGGCTGTTCTGCAGATGTAGTAGTTAGAGCTTTGAGGCAAATTATTTGACAGAGAGGGATGCTTACAATGGTCAGTTTTCATGTATTTCTATAAAACCTTTACCTCAAAAGTAAAAACTTTTGTGTTATAAAGTGTAAGCTGGAGTTTGACTTCAATTTGTTAGTGCATTTATATCTGCTAGTATATCTAATACTCCCTTTCCCCCTGACTGACAATGCCGCTGTCCAAAGGTGTCTCTGTGCACCTTCATTCAGAGTGTACTTCAACATTAGGTTTACACATATGCTGGTGCAGGAATCCATGTAAATGGCATGTGTTCCCACACCCACAGGCACCTACAGCCAAAATGTGCTTCCCTTTAGCAGGCATGTGGTGCACCCCTACACATCAGAAAATGCAGCATGCTTTTGGCTGTGTGCACCTGCCCTGCAGGTACATTTTGGAAAAAGGGTTGGGGACTTTTTCCCTACATTTTCCGAAGGTACAGCAGCTCAGTCAATGAATAGGTTGTCGGGCCCGCACAATCGCACACTCACAAAACGTGGAGATGTGAACCTAGACTTACATAGAGAGTGTGTTCCTGGCCAGATCACCAGGTGAAAACAGAAGGAAAAAGCCTAAGGCTCCATGCACACTAGTGTTTTTAAGCTAAACAAATGCTGTATAAAAACACTGCTAATTGAATTTTTAGTAGTGTTTAAAACAGGGGCGGACTGACCATTTGAAAACTCAGGCACTGCCCGAGGGCCCGGGGTCAGTAGGGGGCCCCATAAGATGCCCCTGGTACCTTTTTCATAGGCTTTTTTGAGTTTGGGCAAGGACACAGGGGCCTCATGATCCCCTATTGCCTGGGGGCCCCATGAGTTGTCAGTCCACCCCTGGTTTAGAAGCGTTTAGGGGCGTTAGCCTTTTATTAGCATTTTTACAGTATAAGCAGAGGAAAAAAAACTATAGAAAAGCCATTAGGATTGTTGTAGTAGCATTTAGCAGCATTTAGTAGCCTTTTGTGTTTTTTAGGGTCCTGAGCAAAGGCTGTGAATACTTATGTACATTTGTTTTTTTTTGTTTTTTATTTTTAATAAACTGCAAAGATTTCAAAACAAACTTCTTTCACGTTGGCATTATGGGGTATTATTGGTAGAATGTTGAGGAAAAAAATTAATTTAATCCATTTTGGAATAAGGCTGTAACTTAACAAAATGTGGCACTTTGAATACTTTCTGGAGGCACTGTATGTATGTTGTTTTGTTTGTTGACCCAGAGCACCCTATATTTTTCCACACTTATGAATAGAATACACACCAATATGAATAACAATTTTGACTGTGTTTTATATGTCTTTTATATACAGAAAGGTGGTGGACTGTATTTTTTTTCTTTAAATAATAAATATTCTGTGCCAATTTTTTGGTTTTATGTTTTTGTAATACAATGGTTAAACAGTGTTTGTGTGTGTTTCTTTTCCTATAAAAAAGCTCAATTAAAATACAGCATGGTCTTTCTCTTTATTGAATCACAGACCCTCAAATCTCAATCAAAATTATCAGTTTAAACCAATGCTGTAGACATATACAAAATATGATTTGTTATAGTGTTTGTTTTTGCATGGTAGTTCCTAGTTTATATGCTGAGCATTTTTTTTTTTTTTGCTGTCCCTGAAAATGTCTGTATGTCAAGATTTCAAAGTCCAGTGAGTTTGCAATCTAGTGCTTTTATAGGGACCATGCTAAATATGTACATAGGGAATGTCTGAGATGAGTTAATGACTTACAATGTGTCCTTTGGGTTTGAAGTATGTGTGCTTAGCTCATGTTTTGCTATGAAAGCTATTCATTTATTTAGCTTTGTAGATATACAAATATTCAGCAGTCTCAATATTGCTAGAGAGAAAGGGGGTAAAATAACACTTAGGTAAAATGAGGAAAGCAGTGGGGGAAGATGATAATTAGAATTGGAGGTTAAGACAAATTGCCTATCATCTAATTTTTTTTTGTTATAAATACCCTGCTATGTCTGAGCTAGTTTGGAAGGAGAACACCAATTTTTCATCTGTGGATTCTCTATTCTGTCACAGTCTGCTATGGATATTGAATCTCCACATGGTATCCATATATGTGTGTGGGCACAACCGTGGTTGGGCAGCAGCAAGGGACATTTTCAGTTTGCGTTGCTTTTTTCTTTTTATGTCCTTAAAAATTGTTTGTTAAACATGTTAGAATTTGATGTCACTATAGATATCTCAACACATCTTCTTTCCCTGTTTCACATTTTGCACCCTTCTTGCGGTAAAATGGCAGTAAAATTATGTCACCAGAACAGAAAATGAGGTGAAATCTTGCTAACTGAGTCCTGGAATGCATTTAAAATAGCCACTTGAAGACTAGGCCTTTTCTGGCACTTTTTGTTTACATGTAATGTAACAATCAATATGTTTTACTCGAAAATTTCTTAGAACCCACAAACATTATATATTTTTTAAAGTTGAGGCTCTAAAGAATAAATTTGTCAGTATTGCAATTGTTTATGTCACATGGCATTTGTACAGAGAGTTTTCAAACACAATTTTTAGGGAAATTTGTAATGCAAAAAAAAAACACAATACATAACCCAATTTTGGGATAAAATATAAAAGTTAATGTTATGCTGAGTAAATAGATACCAAACATGTCATGCTTTAAAATTAAGAACACCCATGCAATGGCGACATATGGAGTACATTTTCTTATCCATAGGCGATGCTTTAAAAGCCTTTACAAGTTACCAATTTAGATTTATAGAGGAGGTCTGGTGTTATAACCACTGCCCATGATCTGACTTTCAAAGTAATACCTCACATGTGCGCGCAAGCCCGGGGACGAGGGGTGTAATGTGTATTGGGCACACAAATAGCTGTGTGGTGGCAGCCATGTTGTCATGTAACAAGTCTCCTATGCCATCTTGTCATAGGAAGGCATAGCCCAGTGACCATTTTCCCTCTCTGTCCTTCAATTTAGACAATACACAAACTGTTAACTGATGTCAGGACTTTGTTATCAATCTATTGTTCAGACACACAGACCTCTCCATTACCCAATCCACAATTTCAGGCTAGAAACCCTAATAAAACTGTCATCCTCACAAGCTTGAGCAATCCAAATACCTAACAGATACTCAGTCGTAAATAGCTCAGCTGAAGGAAATAGCCAATCCACATTTCTGCTAGAAGGGTTATCAGCCAAGACTTATTCATAACTCATGAAATCATTGCAGCACAGCCGGAATATAGACATATTTACTTCACTCAGTTACTGGGTAGTATATTGAACCCAAACATCCTTATGCTAAGAGTGGATTAGGCCTCCACACCCCTCCTATGAGAAAAAGATATCCGAGACCTGCCATATCTATATCCTTTTTAAAGTTAATTTTATGATGGAAAATAATAGGCATGGCATCAGACTGTATACAGTAGGTAATCAGAAATATGAATACTTATTAAAAAATGTATTTGAAGCTTGGTCATAAAAGTGGTGACCTACCAGCACATACCCCTTAAACTGGATGATTGTTCAGATGGTCTCTGTCAACACTCCTTTGATATCACAGAAAGAGGAACCTGTTGTCAAGCTCTCGTTTTAGCATAAACCAAGGAACACTTAACTGGACTTGAGAGAGCCACGGCACCATTTTTGCTTGGACAGTTGGACTCTGCTGAAACCAAAAACTTTGCAAGTATTCTTCATTTTCAACTACTTCTTATTCTCTGTTGCTCTATTGTTCTCTTTATTTCTTTGTAACATCTTTTATTTGTAAATATTTTATTTCCACCATTTTTATTTCTTTGTAACATCTTTTATTTGTAAATATTTTATTTCCACCATTTTGACCTTTTCATTATTAAACCCTATTTTGAAAAGTGTTAAACTATCCCTAAGGCTGTCAATGCAAACTAAAAGAACCCTGTCTCTTGAAGAGTGCTACTGTAATATAATCCTCTGAATATACCTGTCTGCAGTGACAGTGTGTGTACAGACATTTATTTTTATATTTGTTATTGCTGAGATTATTAGTTCCCAACTTCTCAGGCAAACTGTCTCCTTGCTATGCACTGACTATGCACTGACTTTCTGCAAACTTAGGGTAAATGCTGTTATGTGATCTCCACCTTAATCTGTCTCTCTACAATGCACTGACTTTCTGCAAACTTAGGGTAAATGCTTTTATGTGATCTCCACCTTAAACTGTCTCCTTGCTATGCAATGACTTTCTGAAAAACTCAGGATAATTAGTCCTATATCTTTTTGTCTGTTTGTGGTAATTGATTCTCACCTCCTTTGCCTTTCTGTGATCAGAGAATCAATCATCTTTTATGACTTTGGCCTATGTCTGTGGCTGGTCTGGCTTTCACCAACCTGCCCCCAAATTCATGTGATCCTTATCAGTTCCTAATTGGGGGGGGGGGAAGAGTTGCTCATTTGATCATCTTCCTATAAATTTAGATCAGCTTATGGGGGAGGTCACAAACAGGGAGTAGAGTCGCAGACAGGGGGCATTGTCCTGCGTGAGTGCATTTTCTGCTGGAGTGCAAAACAGCAGTTGAACACAGTGCATTTTCTGCTGGAGAGCAAAACAGCAGTTGAACACAGCAGTTTAGCTAAAGCAGGATAACTCAAGCAGCAGGAAGATACAGCAAAGAACTCTACTGCACGCTGGATGACCTGCAAGCAAACACCCTGGGAAACATCTCCTACAAGTTTTGATTCCCACTTAATCTCCTTTCTTTACCCCTCTGCTCCACACTAAAGCTTATACATATCACCGTCACTTCTACTATCTCCCCATTACTGCTCTCATCACCGCCTACTAACACTTTACTCACCTGCTGACCCAAACACCAGGACAGGAAGGCATGTGCACTCATATACATCCCATTCCCATCTTACTTTCCTCACCCTCCTTTTTCTCCTAACCTCTGGGGATATCTCCCCGAACCCTGGTCCTCCAGCATCTCACCCCCACACCAGGCACCCGCCTTCCTCCAGGAAAAGCCGCAAGCCATTAAATTTAATCTCAATCCCCATGATCCTAAAAAACACCCTCCCTTTTTCATGTGCACTCTGGAATGCCCGCTCTGTCTGTAATAAGCATGACCTTTTTGTCTCCCACTCCCTTACCCTACTAGCAATTAGAGAAACCTGGCTTCAAGCATCAGATTCTGCTTCTCCCACAGTAGTTTCCAATGGAGGCCTTCTCTGGACCCACTCACCCAGAAACAGTGGTCAGAGATTCTTGAAGATTTTAACATCCCCATTAATGTAAACAACCAAGCTACATCCCAACTCTTCAACCTAACCTAATCTTTTGCCTTAATACAATGGATACAGTCCTCCACTCACTCTGATGGGGATACATTAGACCTTGTTTTCTCCCATCTTTGCACTCCCTACAACCTCACAAACACCCCCTTTCCTCTCTCTGATCACAATATCATCACTTTTACAGTGTCCTCGTCTTCAAACACTTATTCATCCAAGCAGCAAACAATTACCTGCAGAAACCTTCACAACTTAAACCCTTCTCTTTTCCACCCTGCAACTGACTTCTATGACAGAATCTCTCCCCTGTCCTGTCCTGCTCTGACCTGACCACCGCTGTCTATCAGGTCTCGACCATTACAACCGTGGCAGACTGACGACACCAGAAATCTTAAGTGACATAGTGCACTGGAGCGATTGTGGAGTAAAACCAAATCTCACCAAGCATTCAACCTATATAAATCTGCTTTCTTAACATACAATTCCTCCCGTCATTCTGCAAAACAAGCCTACATTTTCACTATTATTAATACCTTGTTACCCAGTCCTCGTCGTCTCTTCTTTACTTTTAACTCTCTACTTTCTCCACCTCCACCTCCACCCAGTAACTCACTCATTGCTTACAAGATTAAAAATAATTTCAAAAACAAGATTGATGCAATTTGTAGGGGCATCTCTGCTACACAGACATCTATCCCACTTAGCATACCTTATACTAAACCTTCCTCAACACTTTCCTCTTTTGGCCTTGCTACTACTGAAGAGGTCACTAAAGTTTTCTCAGAAGCCCGTCTCACCACATGCCCCCTGGATCCTGTCCCCTCTCAACTACTACAGTCACCCTATTTTTCTACCCTATGCTCCCTCACTCACATCTTCAACCTCTCCCTCTCTAATGATGTCTTCTCCACCCCTCTAAAGCATGCACTGATCACTCCCATAATTACAAAACCCGGGCTGGACCCCACCAACGTGAACAACTTAAGACCCATCTCCCTGCTCCCATTTCCTCCCTCTCTGCCAATCCCTTCAATGGCTTCCCATTGCCCAACGAATAAAATTCAAAACATTAACAATAACATATATTATTATTATTAGAGATGAGCGAATCGAACCAGGCGAACCGGAATTCGAGTCGAATTTCAGGAAATATTCGATTCGCGGCGAAACCGAAATTTTGCCTACTTCGGGTGCGCGAATCGAACATTTCCCGATCAGCCGGCAAAAGTGTCCCTGCAGTGAGCTCCGCTATTTCTGACAGTTCTCTGACAGAAGGAACACATGTTTAGCGGTTGAAACATTGTATCTATTAGTTTATATTTAGGATACAGATGTTTCAACCACTGTTCATGTGAAGAAGCTGTGAGAGAACTGTCAGAAATAGAGGAACTCTGCACATACACTTTTTGCCGGCTTGGAATTATTCTTCTTTTCATCCTACTTCTTCTTCTTCTTCTTCTTCTTCATCCTCATCCTCATCCTCTTCTTCTGAGGATGAGGATGAGGATGAAGAAGAAGAAGAAGCAGTAGGATGAAAATAAGAATAATTCCAAGCCGGCAAAAAGTGTATGTGCAGAGTTCCTCTATTCTGCAGATACACTTAGAGGAGCTCTGCACATACACTTTTTGCCTGTTTGGAATTAATCTTATTTTCATCCTACTTCTTCTTCTTCTTCTTCTTTATCCTCATCCTCAGAAGAAGAGGATGAAGAAGAAGAAGAAGAAGAAGAAGAAGTAGGATGAAAATAAGAATAATTGCAAGCCGGCAAAAAGTGTATGTGCAGAGTTCCTCTATTCTGCAGATACACTTAGAGGAGCTCTGCACATACACTTTTTGCCGGCTTGGAATTAATCTTATTTTCATCCTACTTCTTCTTCTTCTTCTTCTTCTTCATCCTCATCCTCATCCTCAGAAGAAGAAGAAGAGGATGAGGATGAGGATGAAGAAGAAGAAGAAGAAGAAGAAGAAGAAGAAGTAGGATGAAAATAAGAATAATTCCAAGCCGGCAAAAAGTGTATGTGCAGAGCTCCTCTAAGTGTATCTGCAGAGCTCCTCTAAGTGTATCTGCAGAACAGAGGAACTCTGCACATACACTTTTTGCCGGAAACCGCTGTATGGAGGGAATGTCCCAGAACTGTCAGAAATAGTCTATTTCTGACAGTTCTGGGACATTCATTCCATACAGCTGTTTCAACCGCTGTATGGAGGGAATGTCATAGAACTGTCAGAAATAGACTATTAATGACAGTTCTGGGACTGTCCTTCCATACAGCGGTTGAAACATTGTATCTATTTGTTTCCATAAATGGATCCATTTATGGAAACAAATAGATACAATGTTTCAACCGCTGTATGGAAGGACAGTCCCAGAACTGTCATTAATAGTCTATTTCTGACAGTTCTATGACATTCCCTCCATACAGCGGTTGAAACAGCTGTATGGAGTGAATGTCCCAGAACTGTCAGAAATAGACTATTTCTGACAGTTCTGGGACATTCACTCCATACAGCGGTTGAAACATTGTATCTATTTTTTTCCATAAATGACATTCTGCAGATACACTTAGAGGAGCGCTGCAGATACACTTTTTGCCGGCTTGGAATTATTCTTATTTTCATCCTACTTCTTCTTTTTCTTCTTATGAGGATGAGGATGAAGAAGAAGAAGTAGGATGAAAATAAGATTAATTCCAAGCCGGCAAAAAGTGTATCTGCAGCGCTCCTCTAAGTGTATTTGCAGAATGTCATTTATGGAAAAAAATAGATACAATGTTTCAACCGCTGTATGGAAGGACAGTCCCAGAACTGTCATAAATAGTCTATTTCTGACAGTTCTGGGACATTCACTCTATACAGCTGTTTCAACCGCTGTATGGAGGGAATGTCATAGAACTGTCAGAAATAGACTATTAATGACAGTTCTGGGACTGTCCTTCCATACAGCGGTTGAAACATTGTATCTATTTGTTTCCATAAATGGATCCATTTATGGAAACAAATAGATACAATGTTTCAACCGCTGTATGGAAGGACAGTCCCAGAACTGTCATTAATAGTCTATTTCTGACAGTTCTATGACATTCCCTCCATACAGCGGTTGAAACAGCTGTATGGAGTGAATGTCCCAGAACTGTCAGAAATAGACTATTTCTGACAGTTCTGGGACATTCACTCCATACAGCGGTTGAAACATTGTATCTATTTTTTTCCATAAATGACATTCTGCAGATACACTTAGAGGAGCGCTGCAGATACACTTTTTGCCGGCTTGGAATTATTCTTATTTTCATCCTACTTCTTCTTTTTCTTCTTATGAGGATGAGGATGAAGAAGAAGAAGTAGGATGAAAATAAGATTAATTCCAAGCCGGCAAAAAGTGTATCTGCAGCGCTCCTCTAAGTGTATTTGCAGAATGTCATTTATGGAAAAAAATAGATACAATGTTTCAACCGCTGTATGGAAGGACAGTCCCAGAACTGTCAGAAATAGTCTATTTCTGACAGTTCTGGGACATTCACTCCATACAGCTGTTTCAGAAATAGACTATTAATGACAGTTCTGGGACTGTCCTTCCATACAGCGGTTGAAACATTGTATCTATTTGTTTCCATAAATGGATCCATTTATGGAAACAAATAGATACAATGTTTCAACCGCTGTATGGAAGGACAGTCCCAGAACTGTCATTAATAGTCTATTTCTGACAGTTCTATGACATTCCCTCCATACAGCGGTTGAAACAGCTGTATGGAGTGAATGTCCCAGAACTGTCAGAAATAGACTATTTATGACAGTTCTGGGACTGTCCTTCCATACAGCGGTTGAAACATTGTATGTATTTGTTTCCATAAATGGATCCATTTATGGAAACAAATACATACAATGTTTCAACCGCTGTATGGAAGGACAGTCCCAGAACTGTCATTAATAGTCTATTTCTGACAGTTCCATGACATTCCCTCCATACAGCGGTTGAAACAGCTGTATGGAGTGATTGTCCCAGAACTGTCAGAAATAGTCTATTTCTGACAGTTCTGGGACATTCACTCCATACAGCTGTTTCAACCGCTGTATGGAGGGAATGTCATGGAACTGTCAGAAATAGACTATTAATGACAGTTCTGGGACTGTCCTTCCATACAGCGGTTGAAACATTGTATGTATTTGTTTCCATAAATGGATCCATTTATGGAAACAAATACATACAATGTTTCAACCGCTGTATGGAAGGACAGTCCCAGAACTGTCATTAATAGTCTATTTCTGACAGTTCCATGACATTCCCTCCATACAGCGGTTGAAACAGCTGTATGGAGTGAATGTCCCAGAACTGTCAGAAATAGACTATTTCTGACAGTTCTGGGACTGTCCTTCCATACAGCGGTTGAAACATTGTATCTATTTTTTTCCATAAATGACATTCTGCAAATACACTTAGAGGAGCGCTGCAGATACACTTTTTGCCGGCTTGGAATTAATCTTATTTTCATCCTACTTCTTCTTCTTCATCCTCATCCTCATAAGAAGAAAAAGAAGAAGTAGGATGAAAATAAGAATAATTCCAAGCCGGCAAAAAGTGTATCTGCAGCGCTCCTCTAAGTGTATCTGCAGAATGTCATTTATGGAAAAAAATAGATACAATGTTTCAACCGCTGTATGGAGTGAATGTCCCAGAACTGTCATAAATAGTCTATTTCTGACAGTTCTGGGACATTCACTCCATACAGCTGTTTCAACCGCTGTATGGAGGGAATGTCATGGAACTGTCAGAAATAGACTATTAATGACAGTTCTGGGACTCTGACAGTTCCATGACATTCCCTCCATACAGCGGTTGAAACAGCTGTATGGAGTGAATGTCCCAGAACTGTCAGAAATAGACTATTTCTGACAGTTCTGGGACAATCACTCCATACAGCTGTTTCAACCGCTGTATGGAGGGAATGTCATGGAACTGTCAGAAATAGACTATTAATGACAGTTCTGGGACTCTGACAGTTCCATGACATTCCCTCCATACAGCGGTTGAAACAGCTGTATGGAGTGAATGTCCCAGAACTGTCAGAAATAGACAGAAACTGTCACAGAACTGTCCTTCTTCTCATCCTTCTCCTTCTTCTCATCCTTCTTCTCATCCTTCTTCTCATCCTTCTCCTTCTTCTTCTCATCCTTCTCCTTCTTCTCATCCTTCTCCTTCTCCTTCTTCTCATCCTTCTCCTTCTTCTCATCCTTCTCCTTCTCCTTCTTCTCATCCTTCTCCTTCTCCTTCTTCTCATCCTTCTCCTTCTCCTTCTTCTCATCCTTCTCCTTCTTCTCATCCTTCTCCTTCTCCTTCTTCTCATCCTTCTCCTTCTCCTTCTTCTCATCCTTCTCCTTCTCCTTCTTCTCATCCTTCTCCTTCTCCATCTTCTCATCCTTCTCCTTCTCCTTCTTCTCATCCTTCTCCTTCTTCTCATCCTTCTCCTTCTCCTTCTTCTCATCCTTCTCCTTCTTCTCATCCTTCTCCTTCTCCTCATCCTTCTCCTTCTTCTCATCCTTCTCCTTCTCCTTCTTCTCATCCTTCTCCTTCTCCTTCTTCTCATCCTTCTCCTTCTCCTTCTTCTCATCCTTCTCCTTCTCCTTCTCCTTCTCTTTCCTCATCTCCAAGGGCATTTAAATTAAAGGTACAGTGTTCTGCACTAATTTAAAGGCTCTCTGAAGCCTAGAAACCCTTTTTATAAGTCATCTTCGTAGCGAAGAAATTCGCATCGAATCGAATTTCACACTGGAATTCGCCGAATCAGCCGAATCGAATTTTTGAGAAATTCGCTCATCTCTAATTGTGTTATTGATCTTGATGGAGAAGTCAGGTGAGGGGGCACGGGCTGGGGGGAATACTAAGAGCTCAGTTTTGGAACGATTGAGTTTGAGGAAGTGGAGTGACAGCCATGTTGATATGTCACTTAGTAAGTTAGTAATGCGAGAGGAGACTGAAGGGGTGAGGTGAGGGGTAGAAAGATAGATTTGTGTGTCATCAGCATAGAGATGGTACTTAAAGCCATGGAAGTTTATCAAGTTACCAAGGGAGGAGGTGTAGATGGAGAAGAGAAGGGGTCCAAGGACAGATCCTTGAGGCACCCCTACAGAAAGAGCAAGTGAAGAGAAGGAGGCAGCATTATAGGTAACGCTGGAGGAGCGCTGCGATAGGTAGGAGGAGAACCAGGAGAGAGCAGAGTCTCTGAGACCAAGAGAGTGGAGTTTTTTTTGAGGAGGGGATGGTCAACCGTATCAAAAGCCGCAGAGGGGTCAAGTAGTAAGAGTACGGAGTAGTGGCCATTGGTTTTAGCATATACAGTAAAGCCATTTATAACTTTGCACCAAACAGGGGTGGACTGACAACTCATGGGGCCCCCAGGAAATAGGGGATCATGGGCCCCTGTATCCTTGCCCAAACACAAAAAAGCCTATGAAAAAGGTACCAGGGGCATCTCATGGGGCCCCTTACTTACCCAGGGGCCCTCAGGCAGTGCCCGAGTTTCCGAATGGTCAGTCCGCCTCTGGCTCCAAATTAAATCACCAATCTTGTCTCCAAATATCACCCAAACCGTCCTCTCTGCTCCTCCCATGGCTTCCTGCTCTCTAGCTCCCTTGTCTCCTCCTCCCATGCTCATCTCCAGGACTTCTCCAGAGCCTCTCCCATCCTCTGGAACTCTCTACCCCAACCTATCCAACTATAGCCTACTCTGGGGAGGGAGATGGCGAAAATGTACCTGGATTTGGTGGGGAGCCGGTCTGTGAATAAACAAATGGCTGCTGAAGCGCACGACCGACTTAGGCCGGAAATAACTCACTGGAATGGTGTCATCGTGATGTCATATCCACCACTATAAAGTACTCTTGCTTGTAGCAAAACAACTCCAATCAAAATTGCCATCACCATCTCCCAGTGAATTGAAAACTCACTAGAAATGATGGCTGCCACTACAACAGCATAAATGTTCAAATTTAAGCAAGAATATCTTGACATGAAACTCTGTAAATACGTGTCATTCTGTCTGGCTGGGCTGGTACATCGCCGGTCTTCAAGTGGTTGTACCTGGATGATGTGTGCAGCTGCAGGCGGGTCACAGAACCGGACAAAGTCTTTAAAATGTAATTTATTTTTATGCACTTCAATTTTATTATTATATGTTTAGCGCTACACTTCACAACTTCAGTTATTATTTAGGTTTGTATATTAACTATTGGTGTAATTTCAGTCAGCATGGATATTGTTCATCATATGACGTCATATCCGGAGTGGTCAGAAGAAGGCTGGAGGAGCGCACCTATCTATAGGGAGAGTGGCACCTGGAGACCTTCTGCCAATAAGACACAGCCTGACGGCTGAAGAGTGGAAAAACTGGATGGAAGAAAAAAAAAATAGATATAGATAGATAGATAGATAGATAGATAGATAGATAGATAGATAGATAAAATTGATAATGAAAAAAATATATGGGAAAAAAATGAAAATATATTAATAATAATGAGATGTGAAAAGTGATGATTATTTAATATATATTAATACATATTAAGGGAACATTTTTTTTCTTAATTAGTATATATAAGAATGACTTATTGGGATATCTGAACAGAAAAATATGTGATGGTTACTGATAATAAATAAATAAATAATAATGGAAGATATGGATGTTGATAAAAATGGGATGGGGGGAGGGGCCAGGCGAGTAAATGACAATCAATAAATGAAAATAAATGAGATGTCTATATGCGTATGTAAAAAATTCACACATAATATTTATATTCAGATAATGTGGCCTGATAATACACTTGTGACTAGGTGTGTAAACTCTCAATGGGCAACCCACAATATAACATCGATGTGCAAATGAGTGTATATTAGAAACTACATTTTTTAACAAATTTTTTTATATGTTATATTTTTATATTTTGTGATTTTAAATATAATTTTAAAATATTACAATATGTAAATATATTGATGCTGATAAAATATATGGAGGTGTGCAGAGAACATTGGTAAAAAAAGGGGAAAGGTTTATCGGTATGTAGGATGAATGAAAGATGGTGGGAACCACACATGTATGAAGATGAGGGACAGATGTAGAATCAATATATCAGGGAATTGATGTCTAACCCTTCATTGAGCCCTCTGGGTGACAGAGTGCCCAAGCGATGAATCCAAATGGTCTCCCTCTGGCATAATTTACGAAACCGTAAATCAATGTCACTGGGAATGCTCTCTAGCCAAAAAAACTCTGAGACCTGCAGGGTTCTTGTCGTGTTTCTCTTGGAAATGGTTGAGAATGGAGTGACCCTCATGCCCATATTTCTTTTGTGCTCTCCAAATCTAATACGCATTGCACAAGACGTGTGGCCCGCGTAAAGAAGGCCACAGGGGCAGATGAGACAATATACAGCATATTGTGAAAACAATTGATGAACCGTTTGACCTTATATGAGATGCCATCATTCCCTATAACTTCTTTTTTATCATGCCACATGTAATGACAACATCCACAATTCCCTATGCCACATTTGTAGTTGCTTTTTTTGATCAAACAACAAACTCCAAGAGGGAGCCAGGTTCATCTGTAGACACTTTATTCTAGTAGGGGCTATAAAGCTCCTGTAAACATTGGGTTTCCTGAAGATAGCTTCTGGGTTCTCAGGGATGACATTGGTAAGATGAGGGTCCTGATGCAAAATGCCCCAAATCTTTTGGAGGATGTTTTTGATGTGGAAAGCTTTCGGATTGTACCGGGTGCAGAACGAAACATGTTTCGATTTTTTCAGCCTCTTGTCATGCAGTACAGTGGTGGTTTCTGATTGAGTACTCATGAGGTACTTGCTCCTGTACTTTTAATATGCTTGGTCAATGGCGACTGTCGCATATCCTTTTTCTAGTAACTTTTTTTTGAGGATAGTGCTTAGTGCGTCATAATCCTCATGACGTGTACAAATTCTTTTTAGCTGGCAAAATTGTCCCAAAGGTACATTTTGGATTCATTTCGGATGGTGGTGGCTGTTAGCATGCAAATAAGAATTACCTGCTGAAGGTTTAAAGTGTGTTTTGGAAATGATGTAATCATTATCAAACATGAGTTCTAAATAAAAAAATACAAGTTTGTTGTCATCCACCAAATGTGTGAATACAATATTGAAAGGATTGTTCTGACAATGAGAAAGGAACTTCTCCAACTCACAATCTGTTGCATCCCAAATGATCAGGATGTCATCAATGTATCTTGCCAACAGGACCAGGTTTGCCCCAAAAGGGTTATTGCTCCAAATATGGAATTTTTCTCAATAACCCCTAAATACACCAGCATAGCTGGGGGTGAACCTGGCCCCCATAGCCATGCCTTTGATTTATCTGAAAAAGGTGTCTTGGAACACAAAATAGTTGTGGGTGAGGGAGTATTCAATACAATGAATGATGAAATTCGCCTGAGCAGGATGTAGAGTGTTATCCAAAGTGAGGAAATGTTGAACCACTTGCAATCCAAATGTGTGTGCTATAGAGGTGTATAAAGAGGCCACGTCAAGTGAAACCTACCTATACCCTGGTTGCCAACTGTAATTGGCTAAGATGTCAAGCATGTGACCCAAATCCCAGACATGAAAGGGGAGTGATGTAACATATTGCTGTAAAATGTGATCAATATAATTCCCCACATTGCTGGTAAGACTAACAATCTCAGATATGCTGGGTCTTCCAGGGCGATTAATGGAATCTTTGTGTATTTTTGGAATATGATAAAAATGGGGGGTTAAAGGGAATGGTTGAAACAAGAGTTGCCATTCTTGTTTGTTGAACAACCCCTCCCTCAAAGATCCACCCAATATGGCCTTAAGAGTGGATTTGTAAGGCCCAATAGGATCCCCTGGTAGTTTCTCGTAGGTGTCACAGTCTCCTAATAGTCTCAGAGCTCCTGTGAAATAGTCCTCTCTGCTCTGAATGACCAGACCTCCTCCTTTATCTGCTTGTTTGATCACAATCTGATGATTGTTCTTAAGACCCTCCAGTGTTTCTTTTTCTAGTTGCGAAATTGCTGATGTATGATCCTGTCTATTATTGATACAGAACTTTCTGAGTTCCGAATACACAACTTCATAAAAAGAAGAAATTAAATGACTCTTAGCCCAATGGGGATAAAAAATAGATTTTGGTTTAAAATGAGTGTGAGTGATGTCAGCCATGCTGACATATGCAAGGGTGTGTTCAGGGAGTAGCAGAGTGGGGTTTTCAGGATCACAGAAGCCCTCCTCCCACAAATCTTCCAATGTATGTAAAATGACAGTGTCAGTGGTATCGAGTGGGGCTCTCTTTCATAGAAAAATATCTCTTGAGAGTGAGATGGCATGCAAATTTATTAAGGTCTATAAAAATTTCAAACAGGTTGGGGGGGTCTGGTGGAGAAAAATTCAGGCCTGTTCTTTGGAGGGATAATTCAACCTCACTAACTGTTAATTGGGTTAGATTGAAAATCTTGATGGTGTAACAGTGTCCATCAAAACTTTGCCTCTTTTTATGTTTCTTTCCTCCTCGCTTTCCTCTTCTGGTTTTTATAGTCTTTTCCTCATATAGGATCCTATTGTGACTGTAGCTTCCTCTAAAAAAGGAGCAGAAGTGGAAGGGGAGGGAGATGAAGATGTATTCACATGGGGTAAAGATGCCAATGCTGGGTGGAGTGCAGCAGGAGCTGAACTGTTCTCCCCTGTAGGAGGCAAAATGTCAGAACTAGTGTCATGATCTAATTGTAGCTCTAT
This sequence comes from Staurois parvus, assembly GCF_062004578.1. Classification (NCBI taxonomy): domain Eukaryota; kingdom Metazoa; phylum Chordata; class Amphibia; order Anura; family Ranidae; genus Staurois; species Staurois parvus. The sequence goes on from NW_028317943.1 coordinate 2,698,849, forward strand.
GGATCCACAGTCTGGGATTCCCCAGGGTGTGGAGTCTAAGCCCCAGTCTGCTTGTTCACCAGAGCCCCTGATGGTGGGGATGGACTTGGAGCAGGCTGAAATCAGGTCGTGGCCCCCAGGTACACCCAAACTGTAGTAGAGCGGACTGCTAGTGAAACGTAGCTGGGTAAGAGCCTGACGTGAAGAGGCAGGGAAGACCTGAGAGGTAAACGGATAGATCCATGCAGGATGGATGGATGCGGACACACCATGAAGCAAGTAGCGGAGTCAGACAGGCTGGGTCGGTAACTGTGGAGACAGAACGGAATCAGAGCAGCAGACAAAGGATAGTCGGGTCACAGGCCAAGTTCAGCAACAGGAGGTCAAACGATCAGGAGCAGGCAGAAGAGTGGTCCAGAGGCAAGCCAGGGGTCAGGGCAGGAGACGGTCAGCAGGAATCAGGAGCAGGATGGGTTCGGCAACAAAGGTACACACACAGGATCAGGACACAAGCAGAGGATAAAGACCATACGGCAATTTGGACATTGCAATGGCCAGTTTAAATAGCCCGCTCGGCGCTGACAGGCGCACCTGGGTCCTAGTGCCTGCCTGGTGCCGTCATTGGTGACAGGCGTGCCTGAGTCCTAGTGCACGCCTGCCTGTATGCCTTGTCAGGATCCTACGCATGCGCAGATTCATGCCCCGTGGCGATCTTCCCGTTCCCTGACAACGAGTATGGTTATTAGAAACCGAGGGATGTGTAGGTGGCAAGGAATGAGATCCAGCCGCAGGACTAACATCATTGTCGCCACTGGGGCCAATGTTTGTGGGATATTTTAATTTTTTATAGAAGTTTCTATTCTTGTATTGTCTCCCATGTGTGACCCTATTGGGGCCATTTTGAGTGGTTTGATTTCTATTATTATTGATGTTGTTATGAGAACATGCAAAGGCACCTCGTCTGGGTTGTGTGGTATGGACCCTATTCGGCTGTGACTGGACTGTGGATATATTGGTCTCTAATTCACTATGATCATGTCTTCCTCAACTTCTGAATGTCATGTTCTGATTGTGATTGGCAACCCCTGGGGAAGTATGATATCTGTCATCTTTGACTGGACTGGATTTTTTACACCCATATTCACAACCTTGTAAGAAAATTTTCCCTGTCTCTCTCCAATCCAATTTGTTGGATTTGGAGCTAATGAGATTGGCCTCAAATTCAACTCTCAAGTCATTAATGTTGGTGTCCCAAATAGGAAAAGCTCAGCACATGTGTGTAACCACCCCGTTCCTCCTCTATTTCTTTAATATGTGTACGAACATTATCAATCATCCTCTCATGTTGTTGGATGATGATATTCATCCATCTTTTACTACATGCCCTAGAGCTGTCATACCAATCTTTCATAAGATCTTCATCTAAAACATTGCACTTTTTGGTGTTTCTTAACCCCCTCGGTGCTCTATTCCCCTCCAAATATTTGTTCAAAGACACTGCATCCCACCATTGGACCATCTCATTTTCTAAATGATGTTTCAACATATAAAACTGAGAAATCATACATTTCTCTTCTTCTACAGTCTTATCAGGAATGGTGAGTGACTGTGAAGATTCCATACTGATGTTTTCTTTAGCCTCACCAAGTCTCTGAAATGAGTCTACAGAATTATTGAACCCTTTGGCCAATGAGGTCATTCTCAGAAGTCTCTCTTCAATGGACAGGACCATGATGTTTGCTCAGTCAATGGCTAGTGTTCCCTTGAGCAGCTGGGGACCCCAAAGAACAACCAAATTGGATGAAAAGCACTATCTCTCCAGCGCCTCAAAAAAGGGGTGAATGCCAGGAAGAGGCCAGGGAGTCCAATGAATTGATAGCCTATGGATAAATTCTTGGTGATGCAACCCTCCTCAGACTGGGACACATTGGACTCCCTGGACTCTTTCTGGCATTCACCCCTTTTTGAGGCACTGGAGAGATAGTGCTTTTCATCAAATAACATTATAGCGCTGCCCATATCTGGGGAGTCACACTTTTGTTATTTCAATATCAATGACAAAAAGGTTAAATGAGAAAAAAAAATAAAATGTTCTGTACTTTACCTTTTTTTAAATTACAATAAGCATATTTACATTTTCAGTTCCATTCCTATTATTTATAAGTAATTTATAGCACACTATAATTTACAGATTATTGAGCTAAGCTGAAAATTGAAGGCACTGTATTTTAATATATACATTAATGTAGGAACCTAACTAATACACAGTTTGGATTGCTTTTCTATACCTATTAAGGTAGACAAACAAGGTTTAGAAATCTTCATAAAACAATTAATTTTGCTTTTATTAATTCAAGACATATCTCACATAGCTAAGGGATTTAAATCTTTATTTTCCCTATTTCCTGGATGAAATTAGTGGACCAATTTTAATTTTGGATTTAAAACTCATTAATGCAAAGTACATTGAACTACTCTGTTTGAAGATTAAACTGACATTAAAATTAGCTAAATGGCTCTTTTGAAGCAAAGGTAAACACTAATCAAAATGTTTTGAAATAATCTTAATAGTAATGGTGCATATTTATGAGATCAGTTATTTCATATTTTACTTGGTGGAAAAAATATCAGAAATAGCAGGTCAAATAAGATCCAGAGAACTTACAGTTATTAAAATTACAATCTGTTCTAAGTAAAATTAGTAACAGAACAAGCTGAATTTATTGGTGCTGCAAAGAATGAAATGTACGGGAAGAAAATCGATAAAAGATAAGCATCTATTCCCTATTCTCACCTATGGTTACATTCTATGGGTAATGAAGGAAAACTGAGGTTCTCCAAAGATTTGATGCCCTTCAAGCAAAACTATAAGCAGATATAAAATGCCCCTCATTAATGCAGATACTTATTCATTAAAAACATCATTAAATGTATGTTAAATAGCACCTTAGTCTTTATTTATACTAGCGACTCATAGCTGCCATCCCAACAGGCTTCAGCCTGAAACCACAGTTAAGTCAAGCTTTACTACACGTTATAGTACACAGAGTGTTAGTTGATATGATGAGAGAGCACAGGGTTGACATTTAGCAGGATCCCTTTAGGATATCCTGTGATCCAGTATAAGTATTCTGTCACTAGCTCCTGTACATCAACTGGGTTGGAGGAAAAAATCCGCTCTCCTTTATATCTTCATCAATACATATTATTCATTTTACAAAAATACTAATTTCACAATAAAATATATAAAAGCATACACTATATACCCTTAATAGGATGTCAACAAACATATGATATCTTGTAAGCACCCTGAATGATATCATATGAAGCTTAATAATGCATGAGCTCATTTAGACATCTACAATGTCACTGTGTTTTGCAGAACTCATCCACTTTTTCAGGACAACAATGTCTCTATAACAGTGAAAATCATATCCACACTTTTAAAATCACAGTGTATATTTGTAGGCTCATTTTCAAGCTCAAAGTCTGTAAATACATTTAAAAATTAAATCTGCAGTATATACACTATATTGCCAAAAGTATTTGGACACCCCTCCAAATCATTGGATTCAGGTGCTCCAATCACCTCCATGGCCACAGGTGTATAAAATCAAGCACCTAGGCATGCAGACTGCTTCTACAAACATTTGCTAAAGAATGGGTCGCTCTCAGGAGCCCGGTAAATTCAAGCATGGTAGGTGATACCGTGATAGGTTGCCACCTGTGCAATAAGTCCATCCATGAAATTTCCTTGCTACTAAATATTCCACAGTCAACTGTTGCTGTTATTATAACAAAGTAGAAGCAACTGAGAACAACAGCATCTCAGCCACGAAGTGGTATGCCACGTAAAATGACAGAGTGGGGACAGCACATGCTGAAGCGCACAGTGTGGCCTTCAGACTAGCACAACAGTTCATAGAGAGTTTCATGGAATGGGTTTCCATGACCGAGCAGCTGCATCCAAGCCTTACATCAACAAGTGCAATTCAAAGCATTGGATGCAGTGTGTACAGCACGCTGCCACTGGACTCTAGAGCAGTGGAGACATGTTCTCTGGAGTAATGAATCATGTATCTCTGTCTGGCAATCCGATGGACGTGTCTGAGTTTGGCGGCTGCCAGGAGACTTACCTGACTGCATTGTGCCAAGTGTAAAGTTTGGTGGAGGGGGAATTATGGTGTGAGGCTGTTTCTCAGGGGTTGGGCTTGGCCTCTAAGTTCCAGAAAAGGGAACTCTTAAGGTGTCAGCATACCAAGACATTTTGTACAAGTTCATGCTCCCAACATTGAGAAAACAGTTTGGGGATGGCCCCTTCCTGTTCCAACATGACTGCGCATCAGTGCACAAAGCAAGGTCCATAAAGACATGGATGAACAAATTGGGGTGGAGGAACTTGACTGGCCTGCAGAGTAATGACCTCAACCCAATAGAACACCTTTGGGATGAATTAGAACGGAGACTGCGAGCCAGGCCTTCTTGTCCAACATCAGTGCCTGACCTCACAAATGCACTTCTAGAAGAATGGTCAAACATTCCTATAGACACACTCCTAAACCTTGTGGACAACCTTCCCAGAAGAGTTTAAGCTGTTATAGCTGCAAAGTGTGGGCCAACTCAATATTGAACCCTATGGATTAAAACTGGGATATCATTAAATTTTATGTTCGTGTAAAGGCAGGCGTCCCAATACTTTTGGCTATATAGGGTATATAGTAGTTACCACACTAAAAGGGATGCAGCAACAAGATCATATATTCACAGATGAAAGGCTGAAAGAAGCACAGAGGCAGCATTAAGCAACAGAGCTTTAGAAGACCCTCATGTTCCCCCAGTAGAATGGTTGATGATCACTTAAAGTGTTACCAAACCCACAACAGTAAAATCAATCTGTATATGCAGTAAAGCATGATTGTTATACTGTGGAACCTAATGGGCTAATCCTCCGCATTGTGTAAAAAGCCTCTTTGATCCTGTCTTCTCTGATCAGCTGCTTCTTCTCCTGTTCCCAATACATCTGTCATAGTACATTGCATCAGTGGCAAGTCCGCACATGCTCTGTTTAGTGTGTTATGGTAGAGATTTTTTTTTTTGGGGGGGGTGCATGTGATCAGCACAAGGCCAATCAGCACTGTCCAGACAGAGGGTCAGGGGTCATGCAGCCTCATAGGACAGTCAAAGGAGAATTAAATCTCCTTCTACAAGAATAACCAGTGCTCGGCCAGACATTTCTGTTTTTGTGAGGAAGCATTAGTGTACTGTTGCCATGTGGTGAGTTAGTATAGGTGCATAGATTATATTCTGATCATTTGTTCAGGTACAAATAAATTACCACTGGAATTGATGAAGTTTTGTAATCATAACACATACAATGTGTTATTAACTATGACATGTAATGAACAGGAGTTGTCATTTTTGGAGCTTAGTATTAAAAAGAATTAAGGTGGAATGATTATATTCTCACTATTCAGAAAACAGCAATGCTTTTGTGCATGCGAACAGTTTCCAACTGGGAGGTACCTTTAGGGTAAAGTGCAATTGTACTAAAAGTGAGGAATTTGAAAGGGAAGCTGATAAATTAAGAATAAGACTATTAGCAAGAGTAAAAAAATCTCCTAAACTTGCATATATACAAGTAGTAGTCCAAGTGTGCTATTACTGTATTAAGGGGAAAAAACATCCACATGAGAGAAAACCTGTGTAATCACTAAATTTAGTAATCAGGCAACCTCACTGTACATAATTCTAGCACAACAATGATAGTTATTATTAAACAATGGGCTAGTCTCTAAATTTGTTACAAAGCTAAATTATATTTTTATAGGCTTCATCTTTGAGAACACAACTAGTCATTATTTGTAATTTTTAAAAGGAAATTCCTGTGTTAGACTACCACATAGCATCTGTAATTGTGGTCATTGTAAGTATCATAGGTACACTTGTAGGGAAAAAACAATTACATTGTCGAAATGGTAAAAAATGTATGCCATGACATTTCATGTACTGTCAAACAATCAGAATTGTCAATGTACTTAGGTGTCATTGAATACAAAGCAAAATCTTGGGAAGTGGATACATGATAATTTATGAGCCTTTTCTAGCAGCAATCTTGAAACATCAATTGGAACACACATTGCCTTTCATCACTGATGCAGTTCCAAGTGTCTATCATTTATAGTCCTCAACAGAGTTCACAGGAATTATGGCTGGGGCCTTCAATCAAACTATTTTACAAAAAGAGACTCAATGGATCTTTAATTTGAAGAGTTTTTCCCAAGCTTGAATCAGCAAATTAGCGTTTAACTATTTATTTTAAAAATTATATAAAAGGTCCATCATCATCCCAGGCTGATCCAAAAAATGCTGTATATAATTAGATGCATATACAGTGAATATATAAATATGTAACTCTTTCTGGAGTGCTTTTTGCTACCTTGGGAAAATGGCAGTGTTTTGGCTGGATTTCTGGCAGACCTCCTGTCATACAGCCAGATTGACCAGTTGCACGACTGGCTTGGAAATGCCATCAAGGTACCTGCTTTGAATGCATTCCAGTCTGGAGGGATGGTGGTCCGGAATACCACAGATGGGGGCCGGGCTGCGGGAACACCCAGAAGTGATTTTCTGATGTCATAATGTGTACACTCTGTGTTTGGCATAAAGCTCTCTACTCCAGGAACCAGAAGTGATGTCATTCTGGGATGTGATTGGAAGGGGGATGAAAAAATTGAATGGGCAGAGCAGCGGGTAATGGAAGTCCCCTGCCTCACAGAGGCTGAGTCAACTGCCAGTCAGGCATCAGGCGGGATCCTGTGTTGGGATATATCCAGAGACTGGAGCGGTTCTGGGAAATCAGCAAACAGTGGACCTTAGCCTACTGTTGGCTGATTCTGGTTCACAGTGCAAAAGTAAGTGAACTGTAACAGACATGAAAAGTATGACCAAACAAGCTTTGGTCATACTTCCCTTTTAAGTTGCCTTAAAATGAATATGTCTGTTATGGCTGATATTAAAGATTGTAAGTTTTTCTACCTTTTGTATGTCTTATGGCCTAAATATAAGATTGTCATTTTATTAAATATACTACATATTGTTATACATTTTCACAGAATTTTATTGTGAAATCCAGGAAACCCTGTGACCAAATGTGCAAAAAAGAATACATCTACAATTTTATCAGAGCAAAAACCATTAGAATCCCTCTTTACCAGATCCACATGTTCCTCAATATTGCAGTGGAGCAATACATGATGGGAGTCTTAGTTTGAGTTAGACACTAACAGGTGAATCTGCAGACTCCTTTAATAGTGAAGTATCTTAAATCAGCCAACGCACAAATTATAATAAATCAACACTCTTTAATTTCCCACATGAAAAGTCAAACTTTCACCCTTGAAAGTGCATAAAACCAACTACCTTTTCATGTTCTACAGACATATACACCCTATCCCGTAGTCTCATACTGCTAACATAATGTCCATCAAAAAAACCCACATACAAAAAGTCCAAAATAAATTAAATAAAAAAATATATAAAAAAATTAAAATTAAAATTAAAAATAAAAATGTGCAAATAAAAAATAAAAATGTGCAAATAATGATCCTCGCTCTTCAATCTTCCAACTGTGACAATGTCCAAATCTTCCCTTCAATCCAAAAGTACCTCAAAAAAATATACTAGATATAGTGCATTATCTTTTAACAAAATCAATATACGTGATAACATGCAACCACACTGGTGACATAAATAAACATCACACATGTGAAGTGAAAAAAAGCACACCACTTGACTAGTGGTCCTGTGAAACCACTTCTAAAATTCTGTGGGATTGACACGGTAGAAGCTCATTGGAGAGGTGGGAATAGGGTCCAGATGCTGTCCAGGAATGAGACATTTTGGATCTATCAGCTGCGTACTTTAAAACCTAGAGGTCTAAATATTGATTTAGATCTCAATTGCTTTATCTCTGATTGGTAAAATAGGTAATGGGACTATTGGAGAAAACTTTTGACAAGGGAATAAGTTTAGTTGATTTATTGTAGTTACTTCGTCTCAGACTGGTGAATATAGGGAAGTAAATATTTAAATATTCTTGTAGTAGTGAGGAAATGAATAGGAATTTATTACTGTTGGAACTGGAGCTATGTTGATTTTAATTGATTAGTATTTATTTATACTGCCTATTTGAGTTAAGGGAAAAGATTTATGAATTAGAGGTGGTAATTTTTTTATTGTTATGGGAGTTTTATATTGTATAGATTTAATTAGTATTATTTACTAGAGGTGGGAATTATTTACCTATTTATTGAAGTTGGGGTATATATATTTAGATATGAATAGTATGATTCAATTTAGACCAGTAGAGGGTGCTATTCCCATAATAATATTGGTGAATGATGATGTGTTGTATATTTAATTTTATTTATTTTATCAATGGTATTTATGAGTAGTTCATTGGATTCTATTAAATTTAACTATTGATTTTATCAGTATTGTAATAGCAATATCGGATAGAACATATGTGTTAGTCGGGTATTAATAGGTATCTGTGTATTGTATTTAATGTTTACCGATCCATCTGCTCCCTGTGTGTAAATGGGAGAAACAATGTTTTATTTAGCCGCTTGTGGTGTATAATATAAGGCTTCGGCGTGTGGTGACCTTAGTTAAAATGGCGGCGGGTTGTTATGCCAGGTGTCTGGCAGCATAAGAGGAACCGCCGTTTTGACGTCTGGATCCCTTGTGAAAAAGTTGGAAGTGACGAAACGCGTCAGTGTCGTGACGTCAGACGCTAGGCCGGAAGGAGCAGAGCGGCCATTTTGGAGAAGGTCTCAGCACAGAACGGAGATCAGCGAGGATGGACGGTATTTTCACTATGTAAGCTGTGTAATAAATTCTGTATACCTTTTTATACTATTCCACTGAGTCTGCTCCTATTTGTCTTGTGAGGAACGGGGATCCCGATGCCCGTCATTGTGTGAGGAAGTGATTCCATTGTCGATTCATATAAAGGATAGCATACTCCCAGTGAAGGCAACTGTATGTGGTACAAAGGATGTCCAGTATGCTTTGAAAGTTTAAGGGGGTAATTGTATATTATCCTATATGCAGAGTGGCACTTATTTGGCACTATTTTGTCACTGATCACAAATTGTGTTTTTGTAGAGTGTCACGCATTGCAGTGGTGGTTTCACAGGACCACTAGTCAAGTGGTGTGCTTTTTTTCACTTCACATGTGTGATGTTTATTTATGTCACCAGTGTGGTTGCATGTTATCACGTATATTGATTTTTTTAAAAGATAATGCACTTTATCTAGTATATTTTTTTGAGGTACTTTTGGATTGAAGGGAAGATTTGGACATTGTCACAGTTGGAAGATTGAAGAGCGAGGATCATTATTTGCACATTTTTATTTGCACATTTTTATTTTTAATTTTAATTTTTATTTTTTTATATATTTTTTTATTTAATTTATTTTGGACTTTTTGTATGTGGGATTTTATGATGGACATTATGTTAGCAGTATGAGACTACGGGATAGGGTGTATATGTCTGTACAACGCACAAATTAATTAGGGATTTTAAACAATATTATTGGTATTAAGAATAATATTTGTATATAATGAGTTTGATAATACTTGGTATTCAATATTATCTATTTAGGCTATTTTGCTATTAGTTTTGCCATGTGCTTTGAGATTCTGGAGGAGAATCTTTAGCAAGAAAAGTATACTTTTTAGATAGCAAATGAAAGGATGACATTGCTCCCTTCTGGCAATTATATAATCACCCCATTATTTTAGCTCTCACATAGTATCATTATGGTGACCATTTTGGTAGACTAAATGGCTTCCTAAAATTATTTTTCCTTAAAATACAACTAAAGGCTGCTATATGACCATCTAAACAAGGATCAGGCTGAGTTACTATATGATACACAAGCCTCATAAATAAAAAACTTCCTTTAGCCTCCCTGACTGAGAACTATATAGCCTCCTCCTCACCTGTTTTAATCCTCAAAAGTCTGCACTACATGCATTGCATGCTGTTGTGGGGTGGTTGCAGTGTGGCCCCGTTCACTGGGGATGACAATTTATGCCATGCCAAGATTAAAAGCATCACAGCTTTGGCAGGTTTACACTCCTGCTCACCACCTTTTCAGCTTAATGGAGAATGGTTGGAGGGCAGTAAAAAACATGGCTTAACCATGTATTTTACTGCCCTCCAACCATAAGTGTAAATGAGCCCTAAATGAGTCATTTATAGCTAAACAAACCTAATAAGGGTTACTAAACCTAACCCTATCCAAAACAAAAAAAAAGGTTTTCCCTAACAAACATGTTAACAATTTTACTTCCAGGTCATTCATATTACTGCATGGCAGTATCAGGATGTAAACCAACTCATTCAGCAGTAGTTTGTATACATTTTGAAGAGAATGTTTTGGTAACAACCAAAGCAACCCCCAGACTGGTCACCCCCACTCCTGCTATGTGTCTAGGGCTCACTTGTCCCTCCTTAGTGCCAAGAACCCTCACGGCAGGTATAAGGATGGAGAGCAATGAAAGATCAATGAATATCTGTTTGCTTATCTCCCCGGAGTAGTATGAACGTGGAAGCTGTTAAATCCCAGATGCTCTTGCTGGGGAAGAAGCTGATCAAACACAGTCTGTGCTCATTCAGCTTCAACAAAGTGCAGAGTTGCTATTAGAGGTTTAATAGGCCTACAATGTCTTCCTAAAGAGAACCTGTTACCTGCATTATGCTATCAGCTAGGGAACTTGCCTATGAACAATTTTGAGTTCTGCAGTTATTTGCCATTTACAGACAGGCACAGTTTTGCGGCTTTACATATTTGGTATCTATTTGCTTATGTAACCTCACTTTTCATATTTTACTGGGAAATCAGGTTAGTGTAATTCCAAAGTAGTTTTTAATATCTTTAATATGCAGCTTGCTTTAAAATAATATGTGGTGATCCTGCCATATAGGTTTAGGCACTGTTTGTTATAAGAGAATGGCAAAGCACTTTTCCTTTCAGCCATTTGTGTTCTTGATTGTCGCCATGCCTTACAGACTTCCAATGGAGAATGCAAGTTACATAGGCAAGGTCCACTGTTGTCACCATTAGGAAACTTGCTCTGAGAAATGCCATACAGCAATCATTAGCATGCATGAATGTAGACAAGGAGGCATACACACTAAGCACTTTATTGACTGTACTCTGATTTGAGGCACTTTATTTGTTTTTATAACAAATGTTAATTATGGTTATGGATTGATTCCTTTTATTCCCTTAATGCATGTCATTTTGGATATTTATTGATTTATTGTACTTTGAGTAGGGCACCATATCTTAGGACTATAATATGAGTTTTGGTATTCAAGCCATTTTGGTTGCTGCACTCGTATTTATTTGTCACATACTGTATTTTCACCAAGCGCAAGATACAATATTTTTAACATGCATGTAAACAAGTGGCTTCTGAGAGGTTATATTAAAAGGTGAAAAGATTTTTACTAAAAGGACATGACAGTTGTTTACGATACACAGGGCTTTAGCAAGATAAATGTCATTCATTAAGTGTTTACTACTTTAATATATTCACTTAATTATTATTTCAAGCAAATGTCACAATAATTAGTCAAAACATTTTACTAATTGATAAAACACTTTAGTTTTCCTTTGAGTAAATGTTGCAATTGATAGGACATGTGAGCTATTTCCACATACTTTACAACATAGGAATCCTAGAGAATGAGTTCTATATATACTCTGAATACATTTATTTCTAAATCTTATGCATAAGTAATGATAGTGGCAATGAGATGTCAAGTGTAGGGAGATAGGTTGCAATCAATGATCAAGAGGTTTCTCAGCTACATATATTATGGCTCTTGGCATCAAGAAGATGGTTTATTTGTCATGTGCAAGATTTCAAACAATATTTTCTGCCAGTTTGTGATCACATTTTATGGTGAAATGACTCTCTTCAAAACCATATGTATATTCTTGCAGAAAGTAGGGTCTGTTTTAGACAAAAAAGGGGCTGTAGTATTTTTATTATTATTATTATACAGGATTTATATAGTGCCAACAGTTTGCTCAGTGCTTTACAATATAATGGGAGGCAATACAGCAACAATACAGTTCAATACAAGAAGGATAGGAGGGCCCTGCTCCTTGGAGCTTACAATCTAAGAGGGAGGGGCTGGTGGTAAAAAAAGGTAATAACTGTGGGAGATGGACTAGTTGGAGGAATAGAAGATTCAGTCATTAACTGAAGGCAGGATAGGCTTCCATGAAGAGAGGTTTTCAGAGATAGCCTAAAAGTGGGCAGAGTATTAGTTAGTCGGATAGATTGGGGTAGAGAGTTCCAGAGGATGGGGAAGGCTCTGGAGAAGTCCTGGAGATGACCATGGGAGGAGGAGACAAGGGAGCTAGAGAGCAAGAGGTCGTGGGAGGAGCGGAGAGGACGATTTGGGTTATATTTGGAGACAAGATTGGTGATGTAATTTGGGGCAGAGTTATAAATGGCTATATATGTTATTTTTAATGTTTTGAATTTTATTCGTTGGGCAATGAGAAGCCAGTGGAAGGATTGGCAGAGAGGGATGGCAGATATGGAATGGGTGGTAAGGTGGATGAGTCTGGCAGCAACATTCATGATAGACTGAAGAGAGGATAGCCTGAGATTAGGTAGGCCAATGAGGAGGGAGTTACAAAAGTCAAGGCAAGAGATAACAAGGGAGTGAATAAGTTGCTTAGTGGTTTCACTAGTTAAAAATGGGTGTATAGAGATGTTGTGGAGGTGAAGTCTACAATATTTGGACAGTGATTGGATTTGGGGCTGAAAGGGAGTCCAGGATTACACCTAGTACCCTGGCATAAGGGGAGGTACTGATGGTTATATTATTAATCTTGATGGAGAAGTCAGGGGAGGGGGCACAGGCTGGAGGGAATAGTACAAGCTCCATTTTAGAAAGATTGGGTTTGAGGAAGTGGAGTGACATCCATGCTGATATGTCACTTAGTAGGTTGGTAATGCATGAGGAGACTGAAGGGGTGAGTTGAGGAGTGGAAAGATAGATTTGTGTATCATTAACATAGAAATCATACTTGAAGCCATAGGTGTTTATCAAGTAACCAGGGGAGGAGGTGTAGATGGAGAAAACAAGGGGTCTAAGGACAGAACCTTGAGGGACCCCTACAGAAAGAAGAAGTGGAGAGGAGGAGACAGAGTTATAGGTAACACTGAGGAGGAGGGGATGGTCAACTGTATCAAAAGAATCAGTCAGTCAGTTCCCCCCCAATGTCAAAATGTCCACCGCAGTACTGCAGTCCCCCCATAAGTCGCTGATCACTGTCATAAAGCGCTGATCGCCGCCATTATTAGTATTAAAAAAAAATCTCAGTATCTTCCCTGCCATTTGTAGACGCTATAACTTTCACGTAAACCAATTAATTTACACGTATTGGGATTTGTTTTAGCAAAGACATGTCGCAGAATACATTTTAGCCAAAATTTATGACAAAATTAGATTTTTACATTTTTTTACTGGACATTAGAGATGAGCGAAGTATTCAAAAATTCGATTCGACTGACTCGGCGAATTCGTGGAAAAATTTCGATTCGAGTCGAATATATTCGCTGTGAATTTAACTTAAAAAAGGGTGTTTCTAGGCTTCAGAGAGACTTAATATTAGTGCTGAACACTGTACCTTTAATTTAAATGCCCTTGGAGTCTGCTGGGGAAGAGAAATAATACTGTCAGGCAGTATGACATGCAGATGAGTGCCGTCGATCTTAGAATCACCGCACACTTCACTCATTTGGCCAGTCACGGGGCCAAAACCAGAGTGTGGAGCCACAGTGTGGCGGTGGAGGCAGCAGCAATGGGAGGCCATACAGCACCCTATGACAAAAATGGAAACCACCAGCAGTGTGAGGAGACCTGAAAGTGGCACATGGCAGAGTGTGGCGATAGAGACAGCAGCAATGGGAGGCCGTACAGGGACCCATGACACACTCTGGACCTGGCAGCAGCATGAGGAGGCGGTACAGGGGCCCATGGCAGATTACGGGCCTGGCAGCAGCATGAGGAGTCGGTACGGGGGCCCATGGCAGATTACAGGCCTGGCAGCAGCAATGGGAGGCCGTACAGGGACCCATGACACAATCTGGACCTGGCAGCAGCATGGGGAGGCGGTACAGGGGCCCATGACAAATTACGGGCCTGGCAGCAGCATTTGGAGTCGGTACGGGGGCCCATGACACACTCTGGACCTGGCAGCAGCATGAGGAGGCGGTACAGGGGCGCATGACAGATTACGAGCCTGGCAGCAGCAACTTGGACAGGAGGACGTTCAGTTTCTGCACCGTCTGGTGCGTGCTCGCAAACTGTTGTCTCTTGGAAACGGATTCCAAGAAAGACTGCTGACGGAATCCGTGAAGAGGAGTAGCAGGAGAAGGAGCATCTGAACGAGCGGAATATGCCAACAAGCGACAACAGGGGCCCATGACAGATTACGGGCCTGGCAGCAGCATGAGGAGTCGGTACGGGGGCCCATGGCAGATTAGGGGCCTGGCAGCAGCTATGGGAGGCCCGTAATCTGCCAGCACCCTATGACAAAAAATGGAACCCACCAGCAGTGTGAGGAGACCTGAAAGGGCACATGGCAGAGTGTGGCGATGGAGACAGCAGCAATGGGAGGCCGTACAGGGACCCATGAGAGACTCTGGACCTGGCAGCAGCATGAGGAGGCGGTATAGGGGCCCATGGCAGATTAGGGGCCTGGCAGCAGCTATGGGAGGCCCGTAATCTGCCAGCACCCTATGACAAAAAATGGAATACACCAGCAGTGTGAGGAGACCTGAAAGTGGCACATGGCAGAGTGTGGCGATGGAGACAGCAGCAATGGGAGGCCGTACAGGGACCCATGAGAGACTCTGGACTTGGCAGCAGCATGAGGAGGCGGTATAGGGGCCCATGGCAGATTAGGGGCCTGGCAGCAGCTATGGGAGGCCCGTAATCTGCCAGCACCCTATGACAAAAAATGGAACACACCAGCAGTGTGAGGAGACCTGAAAGTGGCACATGTTTGGGGCATGATTCATGGCGGATTTAGTCAGTTGTGTCAGGAACTGGTGGTTTGAAATCCAGACTAATCCACGCCTGATTCATTTTCACAAACGTCAGTCTCTCCACACTTTGGGTGGACAGTCGTGTCCTCCGCGGAGTTGCAATACCTCCTGCCGCACTAAACACGCGCTCCGATGCCACGCTACTGGCCGGGCATGACAGCCTTTCAAGGGCAAATTCAGCTAGTTGGGGCCAAAGGTCAAGTTTCGTTGCCCAGTAGTCAAGGGGATTGTCTACCTCGGTTGGCAGGGTGCTGTCCAAGTAGGCCTAAGCCTGTTGTTTGAGGTCCTGCTCGAGGTCCACCTGATGCTGCTGCTGCTGCTGCGGCTGGTTAGTAGTTTCCTCACTGCGCTGGTGAAGAAAGCTACTCATCATCGACTGCAGACTGAGGCAGCCGCTGCTGGTGGAGCTGCCACTGCTCCTACCACCCCACCCCTCCCCTGCTGCCATGGCAGCGGAACGCGAGCGCACAGGGCCCACAGTGTCTGAGGATGGACGTTGGCACAGACAGTCAGAGACCAGCTGACTACATAGGTGGTTTTTATAGTACGTTATTTTGGCCTCCCTCTCAGCAGGTGTGAAAAAGGCCACCATTTTTGAACGGTAGCGAGGGTCCAACAAGGTGGACAGCCAAAAGTCATCCCTCTGTCTGATGGTTATTATTCGGCTGTCGCTACGCAAGCAACCGAGCATGCTATGGGCCATTTGTGCCAAGGAATGCGAGGGACTCCCTGCCTCCATCTCCACAGCATACTGCCACGGTGCGTCTGGGTCCTCTGTCTCCTCCTCCTCCTCCTCTACCATATGCTCCTGCTCCTCCACTCCTGTCCGCTGAGTGGAAAAACCACCCATTTCACTCAATAATTCCTGAGCACCAATGTCCTCCTCTACCTCCTCCTCTTCTTCCTGTCCTGCCCCCACAGGGGTCATGTGGCGTTGAGATCTGTGCGCCACGTCTACCGCACCCTGACCAGCCATTGTTAACAGCATTTGTTCCAGGACGTGCAACAGAGGAATGACGTCGTTCATACCATAGTCCTGCCGACTCACGAATAGCGTGGCCTCCTCAAAGGGCCTGAGCAAGCGCAGGTGTCACGCATGAGCTGCCAATGGCTGACATCTAAGTTACACAGGGAGTACCTTTATCCGCTTTTAACATCAGGAAATCGGTGATGGCCTTTCGCTGTTCGTAAAGGCGGTCTAACATATGTAGGGTTGAATTCCACCTTGTTGCAACGTCACAGCATGAGGAGTCGGTACGGGGGCCCATGGCAGATTACGTGCCTGGCAGCAGCAATGGGAGGCCCGTAATCTGCCAGCACCCTATGTCAAAAAATTCAACACACCAGCAGTGTGAGTAGACCTGAAAGTGGCACATGGCAGAGTGTGGCTATGGAGACAGCAGCAATGGGAGGCCGTACTGGGACCCATGACACACTCTGGACTTGGCAGCAGCATGAGGAGGCGGTATAGGGGCCCATGGCAGATTAGGGGCCTGGCAGCAGCAATGGGAGGCCCGTAATCTGCCAGCACCCTATGTCAAAAAATTCTACACACCAGCAGTGTGAGGAGACCTGAAAGTGGCACATGGCAGAGTGTGGCGATGGAGACAGCAGCAATGGGAGGCCGTACAGGGACCCATGAGAGACTCTGGACCTGGCAGCAGCATGAGGAGGTGGTATATAGGGGCCTATGGCAGATTAGGGGCCTGGCAGCAGCTATAGGAGGCCCGTAATCTGCCAGCACCCTATGTCAAAAAATTCTACACACCAGCAGTGTGAGGAGACCTGAAAGTGGCACATGGCAGAGTGTGGCGATGGAGACAGCAGCAATGGGAGGCCGTACAGGGACCCATGAGAGACTATGGACCTGGCAGCAGCATGAGGAGGCGGTATATAGGGGCCTATGGCAGATTAGGGGCCTGGCAGCAGCTATAGGAGGCCCGTAATCTGCCAGCACCCTATGTCAAAAAATTCTACACACCAGCAGTGTGAGGAGACCTGAAAGTGGCACATGGCAGAGTGTGGCGATGGAGACAGCAGCAATGGGAGGCCGTACAGGGACCCATGAGAGACTCTGGACCTGGCAGCAGCATGAGGAGGCGGTATATAGGGGCCTATGGCAGATTAGGGGCCTGGCAGCAGCTATGGGAGGCCCGTAATCTGCCAGCACCCTATGTCAAAAAATTCTACACACCAGCAGTGTGAGGAGACCTGAAAGTGGCACATGGCAGAGTGTGGCGATGGAGACAGCAGCAATGGGAGGCCGTACAGGGACCCATGAGAGACTCTGGACCTGGCAGCAGCATGAGGAGGCGGTATATAGGGGCCTATGGCAGATTAGGGGCCTGGCAGCAGCTATAGGAGGCCCATAATCTGCCAGCACCCTATGTCAAAAAATTCAACACACCAGCAGTGTGAGGAGACCTGAAAGTGGCACATGGCATGAGACACTGTGGACCTGGCAGCAGCATGAGGAGGCGGTATATAGGGGCCCATGGCAGATTAGGGGCCTGGCAGCAGCTATGGGAGGCCCGTAATCTGCCAGCACCCTATGTCAAAAAATTCAACACACCAGCAGTGTGTGAGGAGACCTGAAAGTGGCACATGGCAGAGTGTGGCGATGGAGACAGCAGCAATGGGAGGCCGTACAGGGACCCATGAGAGACTCTGGACCTGGCAGCAGCATGAGGAGGCGGTATATAGGGGCCTATGGCAGATTAGGGGCCTGGCAGCAGCTATGGGAGGCCCGTAATCTGCCAGCACCCTATGTCAAAAAATTCTACACACCAGCAGTGTGTGAGGAGACCTGAAAGTGGCACATGGCAGAGTGTGGCGATGGAGACAGCAGCAATGGGAGGCCGTACAGGGAACCATGAGAGACTCTGGACCTGGCAGCAGCATGAGGAGGCGGTATATAGGGGCCTATGGCAGATTAGGGGCCTGGCAGCAGCTATAGGAGGCCCATAATCTGCCAGCACCCTATGTCAAAAAATTCTACACACCAGCAGTGTGTGAGGAGACCTGAAAGTGGCACATGGCAGAGTGTGGCGATGGAGACAGCAGCAATGGGAGGCCGTACAGGGACCCATGACAGACTCTGGACCTGGCAGCAGCATGAGGAGGCGGTATATAGGGGCCTATGGCAGATTAGGGGCCTGGCAGCAGCTATGGGAGGCCCGTAATCTGCCAGCGCCCTATGTCAAAAAATTCTACACACCAGCAGTGTGAGGAGACCTGAAAGTGGCACATGGCAGAGTGTGGCGATGGAGACAGCAGCAATGGGAGGCCGTACAGGGACCCATGAGAGACTCTGGACCTGGCAGCAGCATGAGGAGGCGGTATATAGGGGCCTATGGCAGATTAGGGGCCTGGCAGCAGCTATAGGAGGCCCGTAATCTGCCAGCACCCTATGTCAAAAAATTCTACACACCAGCAGTGTGAGGAGACCTGAAAGTGGCACATGGCAGAGTGTGGCGATGGAGACAGCAGCAATGGGAGGCCGTACAGGGACCCATGAGAGACTCTGGACCTGGCAGCAGCATGAGGAGGCGGTATATAGGGGCCTATGGCAGATTAGGGGCCTGGCAGCAGCTATAGGAGGCCCGTAATCTGCCAGCACCCTATGTCAAAAAATTCTACACACCAGCAGTGTGTGAGGAGACCTGAAAGTGGCACATGGCAGAGTGTGGCGATGGAGACAGCAGCAATGGGAGGCCGTACAGGGACCCATGAGAGACTCTGGACCTGGCAGCAGCATGAGGAGGCGGTATATAGGGGCCTATGGCAGATTAGGGGCCTGGCAGCAGCTATAGGAGGCCCGTAATCTGCCAGCACCCTATGTCAAAAAATTCTACACACCAGCAGTGTGTGAGGAGACCTGAAAGTGGCACATGGCAGAGTGTGGCTATGGAGACAGCAGCAATGGGAGGCCGTACAGGGACCCATGACACACTCTGGACTTGGCAGCAGCATGAGGAGGCGGTATATAGGGGCCTATGGCAGATTAGGGGCCTGGCAGCAGCTATAGGAGGCCCGTAATCTGCCAGCACCCTATGTCAAAAAATTCTACACACCAGCAGTGTGTGAGGAGACCTGAAAGTGGCACATGGCAGAGTGTGGCGATGGAGACAGCAGCAATGGGAGGCCGTACAGGGACCCATGAAAGACTCTGGACCTGGCAGCAGCATGAGGAGGCGGTATATAGGGGCCTATGGCAGATTAGGGGCCTGGCAGCAGCTATGGGAGGCCCGTAATCTGCCAGCACCCTATGTCAAAAAATTCTACACACCAGCAGTGTGAGGAGACCTGAAAGTGGCACATGGCAGAGTGTGGCGATGGAGACAGCAGCAATGGGAGGCCGTACAGGGAACCATGAGAGACTCTGGACCTGGCAGCAGCATGAGGAGGCGGTATATAGGGGCCTATGGCAGATTAGGGGCCTGGCAGCAGCTATAGGAGGCCCATAATCTGCCAGCACCCTATGTCAAAAAATTCTACACACCAGCAGTGTGTGAGGAGACCTGAAAGTGGCACATGGCAGAGTGTGGCGATGGAGACAGCTGCAATGGGAGGCCGTACAGGGAACCATGAGAGACTCTGGACCTGGCAGCAGCATGAGGAGGCGGTATATAGGGGCCTATGGAAGATTAGGGGCCTGGCAGCAGCTATAGGAGGCCCATAATCTGCCAGCACCCTATGTCAAAAAATTCAACACACCAGCAGTGTGAGGAGACCTGAAAGTGGCACATGGCATGAGACACTGTGGACCTGGCAGCAGCATGAGGAGGCGGTATATAGGGGCCTATGGCAGATTAGGGGCCTGGCAGCAGCTATAGGAGGCCCGTAATCTGCCAGCACCCTATGTCAAAAAATTCTACACACCAGCAGTGTGTGAGGAGACCTGAAAGTGGCACATGGCAGAGTGTGGCGATGGAGACAGCAGCAATGGGAGGCCGTACAGGGACCCATGAGAGACTCTGGACCTGGCAGCAGCATGAGGAGGCGGTATATAGGGGCCTATGGCAGATTAGGGGCCTGGCAGCAGCTATAGGAGGCCCGTAATCTGCCAGCACCCTATGTCAAAAAATTCTACACACCAGCAGTGTGAGGAGACCTGAAAGTGGCACATGGCAGAGTGTGGCGATGGAGACAGCAGCAATGGGAGGCCGTACAGGGACCCATGAGATACTCTGGACCTGGCAGCAGCATGAGGAGGCGGTATATAGGGGCCTATGGCAGATTAGGGGCCTGGCAGCAGCTATAGGAGGCCCGTAATCTGCCAGCACCCTATGTCAAAAAATTCAACACACCAGCAGTGTGTGAGGAGACCTGAAAGTGGCACATGGCAGAGTGTGGCGATGGAGACAGCAGCAATGGGAGGTCTCCCATTGTCCCAACATGGCCCAAATAGTCCCAACATGGGCCCCCTGGCCACGCTTGACTTTCTGGCCACATAGTCGACATACGGCTACGTTTACTTCCTCGGGCGGCTTGACGAAAAATTGCCACACCGCCGAGTAGGAAACTTTGCCCCCGATACTCCTCACTGGCTGACTGCTGCTTCCTCCGTGCACACCGGCACCACTACTGGCCGTGGTGGTAGGCTGCAGTGGAGCTGGTGCTCTACTCCGTGGCCGTTTGGCTCCACTGACACTGCTTCCACTGACACTGCTGCGACCCTGCTGCTGTCTCCTGGGCAACCCACCGACTGTTTCGCTCACTGCCAAGCTGCCACCCTCTTCTCCTGATGATGCGGAAGAAATTGCCTGATGACGACGAGGCTGCCAAGTGCGATCAACCTCCTCATCATCAAGTAGGGTCTCCGCCTCACTACTAGCCCCCTCGGCTGCGTCTGGGTCAGGAGACAGACCTGTCTCTAGACCGGCTACCGGGCCACTCTCCTCGCCACTACTTCTTCGCCTAGCTGCTGAAAAGGCGGATGTCTCCCCCCGTTCCTGACCGCCCTCTGTTAGCTCTTCCTCACTGTACAGTGGGGCTGAGCCCACAGCATGCGATACTTCGCTTGGTGAGGGAACACCAAAGGACAGGGGCAGGTAGAGGACACGTGATTTCAGTGGGCTTGGTCCCGGGCCATGCCAACTAACGGTTGTGTCTGACGTACCCACCGACCGTTGGCTGTAGGTGTCAGAGGTGACCTGGGAAGAGGAAGACGACCGAGCCAACCAATCGATGACGGCAGGGTTGTCGGTGGAGACACGACCGCTGGATGACACCGGGAGCACTGGCCTCTGGCTGCGAATAGTGCTGCCTCGACCCCTTCCTCTGCTGCCACGTCTGCTCGCTCCTAAAACATTGCCTCCTCTGCCACTCCTCTGCATGTTGTCTGACATACTCTTTAATTAAACGATTATGTGTCCCTGAGTAACAATTCTGTGTCCCTGAGTAACAATTCTGTGTCTGTGCGAGTAACAATTCTGTGGCCCTAAGTAACAGTTCTGTGGCCCTCAGTAACAATTCTGTGTCCCTGATTAACGTTTCTGTGGCCCCAAGTAACAGTTCTGTGGCCCTCAGTAACAATTCTGTGTCTGTGCGAGTAACAATTCTGTGTCTGTGCGAGAAACAATTCTGTGGCCCTAAGTAACAGTTCTGTGGCCCTCAGTAACAGTTCTGTTTCCCTGAGTAACAATTCTGTGTCTGTGCGAGTAAGAATTCTGTGTCTGTGCGAGTAACAATTCTGTGGCCCTAAGTAACAGTTCTGTGGCCCTCAGTAACAATTCTGTGTCCCTGATTAACGTTTCTGTGGCCCCAAGTAACAGTTCTGTGGCCCTCAGTAACAATTCTGTGTCTGTGCGAGTAACAATTCTGTGTCTGTGCGAGAAACAATTCTGTGGCCCTAAGTAACAGTTCTGTGGCCCTCAGTAACAGTTCTGTTTCCCTGAGTAACAATTCTGTGTCTGTGCGAGTAAGAATTCTGTGTCTGTGCGAGTAACAATTCTGTGGCCCTAAGTAACAGTTCTGTGGCCCTCAGTAACAGTTCTGTGTCCCTGAGTAACAATTCTGTGTCTGTGCGAGTAACAATTCTGTGTCTGTGCGAGTAACAATTCTGTCTGTGCGAGTAACAATTCTGTGGCCCTAAGTAACGGTTCTGTGGCCCTCAGTAACAGTTCTGTGTCCCTGTGTAACAATTCTGTGTCTGTGCGAGTAACAATTCTGTGGCCCTAAGTAACAGTTCTGTGGTCCTCAGTAACAATTCTGTGTCTGTGCGAGTAACAATTCTGTGGCCCTAAGTAACAGTTCTGTGGCCCTCAGTAACAATTCTGTGTCTGTCCCTGAGTAACAATTCTGTGGCCCTAACTAAAGTTTCTGTGGCCCTAAGTAACAATTCTCTGGCACTCAGTAACAATTCTGTCTGTCCCTGAGTAAAAATTCTGTGGCCCTAATAACGTTTCTGTGGCCCTAAGTAACAATTATCTGGCACTCAGTAACAATTCTGTCTGTCCCTGAGTAACAATTCTCTGGCACTCAGTAACAATTCTGTCTGTCCCTGAGTAAAAATTCTGTGGCCCTAATTAAAGTTTCTGTGGCCCTAAGTAACAATTCTCTGGCACTCCGTAACAATTCTGTCTGTCCCTGAGTAACAATTCTCTGGCACTCAGTAACAATTCTGTCTGTCCCTGAGTAAAAATTCTGTGGCCCTAAGTAAAGTTTCTGTGGCCCTGAGTAACAATTCTCTGGCACTCCGTAACAATTCTGTCTGTCCCTGAGTATGAATTCTGTGGCCCTAACTAGCGTTTCTTTGTCCCTAAGTAACAGTTCTGTGGCCCTGAGTAACAATTCTGTGTCTGTGCGAGTAACAATTCTGTGGCCCTAAGTAACAGTTCTGTGGCCCTCAGTAACAGTTCTGTGTCTGTGCGAGTAACAATTCTGTGTCTGTGCGAGTAACAATTCTGTGGCCCTAAGTAAAGTTTCTGTGGCCCTCAGTAACAGTTCTGTGTCTGTGCGAGTAACAATTCTGTGTCTGTGCGAGTAACAATTCTGTGGCCCTAAGTAAAGTTTCTGTGGCCCTAAGTAACAATTCTCTGGCACTCAGTAACAATTCTGTCTGTCCCTGAGTAACAATTCTCTGGCACTCAGTAACAATTCTGTCTGTCCCTGAGTAAAAATTCTGTGGCCCTAAGTAAAGTTTCTGTGGCCCTGAGTAACAATTCTCTGGCACTCCGTAACAATTCTGTCTGTCCCTGAGTAACAATTCTCTGGCACTCAGTAACAATTCTGTCTGTCCCTGAGTAAAAATTCTGTGGCCCTAAGTAAAGTTTCTGTGGCCCTGAGTAACAATTCTCTGGCACTCCGTAACAATTCTGTCTGTCCCTGAGTATGAATTCTGTGGCCCTAACTAGCGTTTCTTTGTCCCTAAGTAACAGTTCTGTGGCCCTGAGTAACAATTCTGTGTCTGTGCGAGTAACAATTCTGTGGCCCTAAGTAACAGTTCTGTGGCCCTCAGTAACAGTTCTGTGTCTGTGCGAGTAACAATTCTGTGTCTGTGCGAGTAACAATTCTGTGGCCCTAAGTAACAGTTCTGTGGCCTTCAGTAACAATTCTGTGTCTGTGCGAGTAACAATTCTGTGTCTGTGCGAGTAACAATTCTGTGGCCCTAAGTAAAGTTTCTGTGGCCCTAAGTAACAATTCTCTGGCACTCAGTAACAATTCTGTCTGTCCCTGAGTAACAATTCTCTGGCACTCAGTAACAATTCTGTCTGTCCCTGAGTAAAAATTCTGTGGCCCTAAGTAAAGTTTCTGGGGCCCTGAGTAACAATTATCTGGCACTCAGTAACAATTCTGTCTGTCCCTGAGTAACAATTCTCTGGCACTCAGTAACAATTCTGTCTGTCCCTGAGTAAAAATTCTGTGGCCCTAAGTAAAGTTTCTGTGGCCCTGAGTAACAATTCTCTGGCACTCCGTAACAATTCTGTCTGTCCCTGAGTAACAATTCTCTGGCACTCAGTAACAATTCTGTCTGTCCCTGAGTAAAAATTCTGTGGCCCTAATTAAAGTTTCTGTGGCCCTAAGTAACAATTCTCTGGCACTCAGTAACAATTCTGTCTGTCCCTGAGTAACAATTCTCTGGCACTCCGTAACAATTCTGTCTGTCCCTGAGTAACAATTCTCTGGCACTCAGTAACAATTCTGTCTGTCCCTGAGTAAAAATTCTGTGGCCCTAAGTAAAGTTTCTGTGGCCCTGAGTAACAATTCTCTGGCACTCCGTAACAATTCTGTCTGTCCCTGAGTATGAATTCTGTGGCCCTAACTAGCGTTTCTTTGTCCCTAAGTAACAGTTCTGTGGCCCTGAGTAACAATTCTGTGTCTGTGCGAGTAACAATTCTGTGGCCCTAAGTAACAGTTCTGTGGCCCTCAGTAACAGTTCTGTGTCTGTGCGAGTAACAATTCTGTGTCTGTGCGAGTAACAATTCTGTGGCCCTAAGTAAAGTTTCTGTGGCCCTCAGTAACAGTTCTGTGTCTGTGCGAGTAACAATTCTGTGTCTGTGCGAGTAACAATTCTGTGGCCCTAAGTAAAGTTTCTGTGGCCCTAAGTAACAATTCTCTGGCACTCAGTAACAATTCTGTCTGTCCCTGAGTAACAATTCTCTGGCACTCAGTAACAATTCTGTCTGTCCCTGAGTAAAAATTCTGTGGCCCTAAGTAAAGTTTCTGTGGCCCTGAGTAACAATTCTCTGGCACTCCGTAACAATTCTGTCTGTCCCTGAGTAACAATTCTCTGGCACTCAGTAACAATTCTGTCTGTCCCTGAGTAAAAATTCTGTGGCCCTAAGTAAAGTTTCTGTGGCCCAGAGTAACAATTCTCTGGCACTCCGTAACAATTCTGTCTGTCCCTGAGTATGAATTCTGTGGCCCTAACTAGCGTTTCTTTGTCCCTAAGTAACAGTTCTGTGGCCCTGAGTAACAATTCTGTGTCTGTGCGAGTAACAATTCTGTGGCCCTAACTAACAGTTCTGTGGCCCTCAGTAACAGTTCTGTGTCTGTGCGAGTAACAATTCTGTGTCTGTGCGAGTAACAATTCTGTGGCCCTAAGTAACAGTTCTGTGGCCTTCAGTAACAATTCTGTGTCTGTGCGAGTAACAATTCTGTGTCTGTGCGAGTCACAATTCTGTGGCCCTAAGTAAAGTTTCTGTGGCCCTAAGTAACAATTCTCTGGCACTCAGTAACAATTCTGTCTGTCCCTGAGTAACAATTCTCTGGCACTCAGTAACAATTCTGTCTGTCCCTGAGTAAAAATTCTGTGGCCCTAAGTAAAGTTTCTGGGGCCCTGAGTAACAATTCTCTGGCACTCAGTAACAATTCTGTCTGTCCCTGAGTAACAATTCTCTGGCACTCAGTAACAATTCTGTCTGTCCCTGAGTAAAAATTCTGTGGCCCTAAGTAAAGTTTCTGTGGCCCTAAGTAACAATTCTCTGGCACTCAGTAACAATTCTGTCTGTCCCTGAGTAACAATTCTCTGGCACTCAGTAACAATTCTGTCTGTCCCTGAGTAAAAATTCTGTGGCCCTAATAACGTTTCTGTGGCCCTAAGTAACAATTCTCTGGCACTGAGTAACAATTCTGTCTGTCCCTGATTATGAATTCTGTGGCCCTAACTAGCGTTTCTTTGTCCCTAAATAACGATTCTGTGGCCCTCATTAACAAGTCTGTGTCCCTGAGTAATGGTTCTCTGTCCCTAAGTAACTTTTCTCTGTCCCCAATTATCGTTTCTGTGGCCCTAACTCTGTCCCTGTCCCTAGTACAGAGCGGTCTGCCTCTGTTCAATAACTGCAGGCAAATGAAGAATTCCAAAATGGCCGCTATTTATAGCTCGACCATTACACAGTGCTGGCTGGCTGGCTGCTGATTGGCTGATGCGATCACATGTAGTTGAGGAATGCATTATGGGTCAGCGCGCCTTGTCTGCGCGCCTTCCCAGACATCCCCGCTCCGTCGCCGCACATGTCAGCCGCCATTTTCTGAAAAATTTCGATTCGCGCGTCCGAATTAGGCTATTTTTCGGATTCGGCACGAATCGAAATTTTTCCGATATTCGACTCGAATTCCACTTCGGATACTTCGATTCGCTCATCTCTACTGGAAATGTTTTATAGCAAAAAGTCCATAATCTTGTTTTTTTTTTTCTCAAAATTGTCAGCCTTTTTTTTATAGCGTAAAAAATAAAAAACGCACAGGCAATAAAATACCACCAAAAGAAAGCTCAATTTGTGGGAAAAAAAAGAACGTAAATTTAATTTGGATGCAGTGTTGCATGACCACGTAATTGTCAGTTAAAGTAACGCAGTGCCGTAACACCACTTCTGTAACCGCTTCCAATAGCAGAAATACTGCTACAGGGTGGCACAGGTGCGCAAAATCACACACACACACACACACACACACATATATATATATATGATTTGTGCTCTGGTGGTTTTCACGCCTCTCCCAGATGGCGTCAGATTGCCCATCAGTACACCAGTCATCACATTTAGCTCCTTGACTGCCAGGAAGACACTCATGCACAATATACCTCCATTGCTAGTATAGTGTCTGAACAGATCAATATCCTTGATCAGGTCAGCACTATACCAGCGTTCACATTAGTATAGCATCCCCAAAAACGCAGCGTTAACAGGATCAGACCCGCCACCTGCATTTAGCCCCTACGCTTACCCCCCCTTCTCCCCCAGCAAGTGCAGTGTCAATAGGTCACTTTCACTTGATACATTGCACACAAAAACACAGTGTTGGCAGAATCAGGCCTGATCTCTGTTAGCACTAGTCGGTAAATTTTGTGGACTCTCATATGCAGCAGATTGCCAGTACTAGTGCCGTGCTACCTTTTGGTGAACTGGCAAGCACCAGCAGTCTAGTACATCTTGGTCTTTCACATATCTCTTAGATTGTATGCTCCCAGGATAAGGGCTCTCCTAACCCTCTTGTATTGAACTGTATTGTTGCTGTATTGTCTCCAGTTATACTGTAAAGCGCTGAGCAAACTGTTGGCGTCATATAAATCCCTTATAATAATAATACCATCACTGCAGTATGACTTGGTGACGTGGTGAGTCCCATAAGTCTAGTACAAGCCGGTGTGGTGGTGAGCACAAGTATTGTCCCGCAGCCATCAAGAATTTGCACACGGGCCCATAGAGCTGCTAGTATCCTTCCAGGTGTTCTTGCAAATCCTGATTGACAGCCCACAAATTCTGCAGCACCTGTACTTCCCCCATTCACTGCCCAACCCGGACTTCAGGTGGAAATAGCAAATTTAACTACTCCCCTTAATTTCTGGAGCTGTTTTTCACAGAATACCTGTATGCATTGATTGTGGATCAAAGCAATTTATATGCTCAACAATTTATCGCCACCAACTCAAATTCAAACCTTGCCAGACCAGTCGCATGGAAACTCATTACGGTTTCCGAATTTACATTTTTGTTTTTGGCCTAACCCTCAACATGGGCATTACTAAAAAAAATGAATTGTGCTTGTATTAGTCCACAGACCCGATTCATCATATACCGTGTTCTCTGCTGCCATGGCCAGGCATAGATGTGAGAGTATAATGTGTTTTATGCATTTCAACAACAATGCACTCTGTCATCCTTGGGGTAACCCTGAATTTGATCGGCTCCACAAAATTCAGCCCTACGCAAATCACCTTAACCAAAAATTTGCAGATGTCTATACTCCCCAGCAAAAAATCTGCGTTGATGAGTCCCTGATTAATTTTTCTGGCCGCCTTGCATTCAAACTATTTCTCCCCAGCAAGCATGCCAGATATGGGGTCAAGATGTAGAAGACCTGTGAGAGGACAACAGGCTATACTGATAAGTTTCGGATTTACGAGGGAAAAGATGTCACGTGGCACCCCCCGGATACCCAGACTACATGGGGAGTAGTGACAAGATAGTTTGGGACTTGGTGTCATCCTTTTTCCATATGGGGTACCACTTATACGTGGACAATTGTTATTCAAACGTGCCACTATTTAGACATTTGGTCAATCTTGGAACTGGCGCATGTGGCAAAGTGTGACCTAATGTGTGCCCACCATTAGAAGTGAGTGGATGCAGGGTGGTCTATTCTAATGTTGGGCATACCACACACTTTTCCTGGCAGAGATTTCTTCTCTTTTTTTCATTCAGTCCACAGGCTGCATACAAAAAAAAAGAACATAGCATATATACCCAACAAGAATCAGCGATGTACTGGTACATCACTGGACTTTGAATGGTTATAACAGGATGATGCCTACAACTGCAGGCATCATCCTGGTATCATGTTTTTCAACCGGCGATCAGCTTTCATATAAATGCAATCCTAGTGGCTAATTAGCTGCAGAATTGTTTTTACAAGCAGCGGGAGATGATGCCTCCCCTCCTTCCACAGCCTTCTCAGGCAGTCCCGTGCCATCGGGGGAACCTGAGAATGCAGCCGGTGTTTCTGCCAGCTGACCATAGAGCTGATTGGAGACCAGAATGGTGCGAATCATCTCTATAGTCTAAGAAATCAGAAGCTACGAGCATTTCATCTCTATAGTCTAAGAAATCAGAAGCTACGAGCATTTCATCACTTCAGTTTCGCAGGATATAAACAACGCCATTTGTAAATTGGGAAAGCATCTGATCACACCGATTTTGGTTTGATTAGATAATGTCTCCTAGATTGTAAGCTCGAAAGAGCAGGGTCCTCGATCCCCTCATGTTTTGCATTGTATTGGTATTGTTCTGTCACATGTTCTGTCCCCCTTTGTATTGTACAGCGCTGAGCGAACCATTGGCGCTTTATAAAAACTGTATAATAATAATAATAATGTAAGGGAAGAGGAGATATCTAGAGTCTGATAGACCCCAGATTTCTGAAAAAAGAATATATGACAATGCCCATTGAAGTTATAGGGGATATTTTCATTCCCTGTGATAGCATTAAAAGTGATAAAAAAAAATAAAAGGTACAGTGTAAAAATAATAAAACAAATCAAAATAACTTAAAAAAAAAAAAACTCACCCCTCCGAATGGGCGCACACCTGTGTGCACAAGCATTAACCCTGTGACGGTATGTAAACAGCGGTTGCGCCATACATGTGAGGTATCACCGTGAACGTCAGATCAAGGGCAGTAATTCTAACACTAGGCCTCCTCTGTAAATTTAAAATGGTAGCTTTTAAAGGCTTTTAAAGTGTTGCCTATGGATATTAAAAATGTATGCAGTTTGTCGCCATTGCACGGGGCATGCGCAGTTTTAAAGCATGTCATGTTCGGTATCTATTTACTCGGCATACCATCATCTTTTATATTTTACCAAATAATTGTGCTTTTGTGCATTTAAAATAAAAAAAAGTGTATTTTTTTTTTAAAAATTAGCTTTTGAAAAAGTACTATGTGCCATAAAAAATTGTAGTACCCACCATTTTATTCACTAGGGTGTCTGCTTTAAAAAAATATATAATGTTTGGGGGTTTAAATTGGGGGGGTTTTGGGGGGTTTTAATTTCCTAGCAAAAAATACTGATTTTTTTTCATATGAACAAAAACTGTCAGAAAAGACTTGGTCTTCAGGTGGTTAGAAGAGTGAGTGATGTGTGGCATAAACTTCTAGTGCTGGGCATAAAATGCCCCCACCCCCCAAGACGACCCCTTTTTGGAAAGTAGACACCCCAAGCTATTTGCTGAGAGGCATGTTGAATCAATAGACTAATTTATTTTTTTTACCACAAGTTTTTGGAAAATTACAAAAACAATTTTTTTCCACACAAAATTGTCGCTTAAATGATTTATTGCTCACACATGCCATGGGCATATGTGGAATTACTCCCCAAAATACATTCTGCTACTTCTCCTGAGTATGGGGGTACCACATGTGAGAGATGTTTTGGCAGTGTAGCCAAGTACAGGACCCCAAAATCCGATAAGCACCTTCAGGCTTTTAAAGGGCTTTATTTCCTAATTACACTTCCTGACTACCTATCACAGTTTTTCAGGACCTGAAATGCCAGGATAGCACCTAACCCCCCCCCCCGAATGACCCCTTTTTGGAAAGTAGACACCCCAAGTAATTTAATAAGAAGCATGGAAAGTATTTTTTAGATCTCATTTGTTGCCACAAGTTTTTGGAAAATGAAGAAAAAAAACAAACATATTTTTTCTGTTTTTTTTTATATTTGAAAACCTTGTGAGAAAAAATGAGATCTGCAAAATGCTCACCATGCCTCTTTTTAAATTCCTTGGGGTGTCTGCTTTCCAGAAATGGGTCATTTGGTGCTATCCTAGCATGTCTGGGCCTTTGAAACTGTGATAGGTATTGAGGAAGTGAAATAAGGAAGTTGCGCACCTTCAGGCTTTCAAAGTGGTCATTGAATTTCAGGCTCCTGTATGTGGCTAGGCTCCCAAAAAGTCTTACACATGTGGTATCCCCATATTTGGTAGAAGTAGAAGAATGTATTTTGGGGTGTAATTCCACACATACCCATGGCTTGTGCGAGAAATAAATCATTTAAATGACAACTTTGTGTAAAAAAAATGTTTTTGTCATTTTCCAGAAACTTGTGGGAAAAAAATGAATCTTCCATGGACTCAATATGCCTCTCAGCAGATAGCTTAGGGTGTCTACTTTCTAAAAAGGGGTCATTTGAGGGTGTTTGTACTATCCTGGTATTTTAGCACCTCAAGAAATATGATGAGCAGTCAGAAAGTAGAAGCTGTGTAAATTCCATTATCTATACCATAGATTTTAGACGCTATAACATTCACACAAAGCAATAAATATACACTTACTGGGAATTTTTTAACCAAAAACATGTAGCAGAATACATTTTGGCCTAAATTTATGACAAAATTTTAGGTTTCTTTGGATATTTTTTATGACCGAAATGAGAAAATATTGTTTATTTTTTAAAAAATGTTTTTTTTTCTTCAAACATGTTTTTGTTTATAGCGCCAAAAATAAAAAGTGCACAGGTGATCAAATACCTCCAAAAGAAAGCTCTATTTGTGTGAAAAAAGGACATAAATTGTATTTATGTACCGTATTGCATGACTGCGCAATTTTCCATTAAACTAGCGCAGCGATGTATAGCAAAAACAATGGCGTAAATTGCAGTATTTATACCATAGTTTGTAGACGCTATAACGTTCACACAAAGCAATCAATATACACTTATTGGTATTTTTTTTACCAAAAACATGTAGCAGAATACATTTTGGCCCATAACTAACTTTGAGTTTACTATACATTTGTTATAGCTGAAAGCAAAAAATATTGTTTTTTCTTCAAAATTTTTGGTCTTTTTGTTGTTTATAGTGTGAAAAATAAAAAACACACAGGTGATCAAATACCCCCGAAAGAAAGCTCTATTTGTGTGAGAAAAAAACACATACATTTAGTTTGGGTGCAGCATTACATGACCGCACAATTATCAGTTGAATTAGTGCAGCGCCGAGTAGCAAAAAGAGGCCTGGTCAGGAAGGGGGGTAAATCCTCAGGAAGGCAAGTGGTTAAGGAAAGATGAGCAAAATTATTGGAATTCCCTTCTTTGATAATTTCGACTTACCCCCTTTAATTGTTTTATCAGGTAACAAACTTGCTAGTGAATGTGTATACACATTATTGGAGTTCTACATATCAAGCCCGATTTGCCAAATAATCTACATGGTCACTGTTTGCAAACCAGGCTAAACAACCCAAGCATATTCTTACAATATTTACTATTAGCACATAACTTTTACAAACATGTACACAATTGTGGAAGCCTACTTATTCATTACAAATACAGTTTGCTAAGCAGTTTACTACCTAGATTCTGAACCTAAGTACATGCTGGTGTACCTGGGATCAAACTTGTATTTTCTGCATGATTTGGGGCCTACATTACATAAGTTATTCAGTCTATATTTGCTTTCTATGAAGAATTAATACATCATGAAGACGTTATAATAAAAGAAGTCATAGTGCACATTTTGTGGTAGAATTCCTGCATTTCTGACTCTGGGTCATTGTAATCCAGCTTGCCTGCACTTATATTTTACATTATATATTTTTTCTACAAAACTGATTTCCCCCTCTTTCCTTATCCAATTTGTCAAAGTTAGGTGGCATTAGGCTTTAAGCTATGTTCCCTATTGGGATTTAGAAAATATTGTCACATATTGAATGATGATAAAATATAAACATGGCTAAACCATCTAATTTTGTTTTCTAGTTAAGGCTTGGGCAGAAATCCATTTTTGCACAGTAGAAAATGATTGCATTTGGCAAGACAAGTAGCTATAAATTCTAACTATATAAAAATGAATAAAAATACAATTTATGATAATGGATGTCTTTGCTAATTAACATTAAACTGATTTATACATCACTGTCCACTGGTATTTGACATTGATACCTTTTTACTTTCTGCATTTGGAAGTAACTCAAAAATGTATCAACGCAATAAAAGTTGTAAACATTGTGTTAGCAGATATGTTTAGAAATGTCATCTCTTATTACTAAATGTACCATTTTCTGAAACAAAGCATCAACAAATGACAGGTGCTCATTTTGTGTGAAAGTAAGTGAAGTGTGTTGCACATCTGGTAATTTGTCTACACATAAATTATATATTTGGAAGCTATTTCAACCAATTTTTCTCTCAGGGAATTACTCTAGACATCAGATGTGTACATAATTTAATAACGAACATAACATGAAAAGGAACTAATAACCGAATGTAATATAGTCTGTGTTATAGAATACTTTTCAGATGAAGGACCTGAATAAACATGAGATCCACAGAGAATATATAATACACTGATAACAGCCCTTACATGCTCTCTAGTTCTCTGCCACTATGCTGCTCTTAACCAGGGTTGAGCTGAACATAACTTGGTTCAGTTCAAGGCAGGTTCAGTAAACATTATAGAAGTTCAGGTGATGAATCCAAACCCCTTTGAAGTCAATGGGAGGTCAAGGTTAAACAGTTTTGTACATTTTCCAAGCTAATAGACAAGGGACTGTCAAACAAATGACATGAGCGGCAGGGAACAGTCTTTGGGAAACAAGTATCAAAACAAAAACATTTTTGAAAAATTCCAGGGAGCAGTGATTTCAATTATGTGAAAAGTGAAACAATAAAAAAGCAAAATTCCTTTAATTAATATGCCTAGGGGATTTCCTTAACCTGCCTTTTGAAGTGGAGCATTTGTATGATGTAGCATTAAGAGGGGGAAGGAGAATTAAAATATTATAGGGCAGACAAGTCAACCAGGGGTCAGACACTAATAGAGGGTGGAAAAGGGAAAGATGGAGAAAGGCTATGGCAGGTGATAAGGAGCTTCCCATGTTACAAACAACCATTGGGACTTGCTGTATTGTTTGTACTACTAAATATATGCAAAACGCAAGTGCAAAATGTGACGATGGGCTGTTTGAAAGTGTTTGTTCATCAATGTTAGAAGTTTGCCAAGTAAAATTGGAGAGTTGGAAGCTTTGGTGAAAGGAGAGAACAATGCTTTAATCGGTATTGTTGAATCTTTGCTAATAATTTTCTTGGCTTTGCTCTCTTTTGGAGAGATAGGGTAGAATGTAAAGGTGGTGGTATCTGTCTCTATGTAAGAAGTGATCTCAAAGCGAGTGTGAAAGAAGACCTTGTTGATGGTAAATGTGCTGGTGTTCAAGCATTATAGGTGGAGCTGCATATGGGTGTGCATACTTCAAAGTTAAATATTGTAGTTTGTTGCAGGCCACCCACTGTTATTGAGGAGGTGGAGATTCAGCGCGTTGCACAAATAGAAAGGGCTGGAATGGTGATAATCATTGGGGGATTTTCTAACCACTTCCCCTTCGCCCTATAGCAGAAATGCTGCTACAGGGCGGCATGGCTGCGCAAAATCAGGGGGGCCTCGGCTGTTGATAACCGCGTCCTGGCCAATGATTCCCAGCTGGCAACCGGCGATCGCCGAGTTTCACTGACGGGGGAGTGACCCGTATGTAAACAATACAAATCTCTCCCCTGTCAGCTCCTGCACACTGCTTTGTATTGCTCTACATAGTAGAGCAATACAAAGCAGTGTTCTTAGAGTGTAAAGCACCCACACAGAACACAGTAAAACAGCACACAGTTAACCCTTTGATTTCCCCAGATGTTAACTCCTGACAACCTAAAAATATAGGGTTTTTTTTTCAAAATTGTTGGTCTTTTTTTGTTTATAGCTCAAAAAATAAACGAGGTGATCAAATACCACCAAAAGAAAGCTCTATTTGTGGGGAAAAAAGTACGTAAAGTTAATTTGGGTGTAGCTTTGCACGACCGCGTAATTGTCAGCTAAAGTAACTCAGCGCCGTATTGCAAAAAATGGCCTGGTCAGGAAAGGGGGTAAATCTTCTGGAGAGGAAGTGGATAAAGAAAAACCTACTCTCACAGCAAAAAAGTGCTCAATATCAAAACCTCAGTAACCAGCTAATATACTGTGATATACAATATAAATGCAACATAAACAAAAATAAGCAGCACTACATTATTAAATCTGCATCAAACTATATACAGTATTGTACACAAAAAATTGTGGAACCTAATATCAAATATATATGATATAAAATAAAACATTGTGCAAACACTACACCACCAAAAAAGCATGCAAAGAATAAGGTGCAAAAAACTGAATATTATATGAAATAGCCCCAAAATAAAATATGCGTGGAAGATGTTCCTGAAGGGAAAAAATGCTTACCAGAAAGTAATGACCCTTTGATAGAGTGGTTATAATAAACATGGGGAAAAAAAATCCTCCAGCATGATTTATTTCAGGCAAACAAAGGGTTAATTCATAGACTCACTATTTTTTTAAACTTGCAAAAAGTGAAAAAATGCCAGCCACAGTGTAAATCCATAGAATGATGATTTTTACTGGGAGCATTGAATTGTCCAAAATGTCTTGGTATGCTGACGCCTTAAGAGTTCCCCTCACTGGAATTAAGGGGTCAAGCCCAGCCCCTGAAAAACAACTCCACACCATAATCCCCCCTCCACCAAACTTTACACTTGGCACAATGCAGTCAAGCAAGTACCGTTCTCTCGGCTACCACCAAACCCAGACACGTCCACCAGATTGTCAGAAAGAGAAGTGTGATTCATCACTCCAGAGAACACGTCTTCACTGCTCTAGAGTCCAGTGGTGGTGTGCTTTATACCACTGCATCCAACGCTTTGCATTGCACTTGGTGATGCAAGGCTTGGATGCAGCTGCTCAGCCATGGAAACCCATTCCATGAAGCTCTCTACACACTTTTTGTGCTAATCTGAAGGCCACATGAAGTTTGGAGGTCTTTAGCTATTGACTCTGCAGACAGTTGGTGACTTCTGTGCACTGTACGCTTCAGCATGTGCTGACCCCACTCTGTCATTTTACATGGCCTACCACTTGGTGGTTGAGTTTCTGTTGCTCCCAGGTGCTTCCATTTTGTTATAATACCACTAACAGTTAACCATGGAATATTTAGTAGCAGGGAAATTTCACAGATGGACTTATTGCACAGGTGCCAACCTATCACGGTACCACACTTGAAGTCACTGAGCTCCTGAGAGAGACCCATTCTTTCACAAATGTTTGTAGAAGCAGTCTGCATGCCTAGGTGCTTGATTTTATACACCTGTGGCCACGGAGGTTATTGGAACACCTGAATCCAATGATTTGGAGGGGCATCCCAATACTTTTGGCAATATAGTGTGTGTATGTGTTTTATATATATATATATACAAATACAATATATATATTTTTCCAATATTTTATTATGATTTTATGACCCAGTGTGCCTTGCAGTGTCTTGCTTAGAAATATAGTGCTAATCATAATCCCTCCTTCCCTCTTAATCTGAGCTTTCTGCAATTTGCAATTTTTTTATTTGTGTTAACATCATGTTTGTGATGCCAGAATGGGCTGTTTAAACCACTTCGCTACCAGAGCCATTTTTTCCGTTTATGCACAGATACTAAAATACATGTTTTAAGAATGAAGTTAAGTTAAACCTTCCAAATAGTATATATTTTGTAAAAGCAAAGACCCTGGAGAATAAAATGGTTATAGTTCTAATTTTTTGCTAGAATGTGCTGTTTAACCACTTTGCTACCAAATAAGAGGCTAACAACCCCTACATGATATCATACTGTATTGAGAGATTCTCTTTACTGAGATATAAGTGCTCCATTAGCATCTTCCTTGGCCACAGAAGCTGGGATAGTCACAACCAAACCCATAAATGACATATTACAAATTGCTTATGTATTCATTCACTGTTTCTCCTGCCTACACTGGCCATGATGGTAGGACAGCTGATCCTGGGATACATGGTACGGGTAGTTCGGTAGGAGGTCTTACTTTCAATAGACTGTGGAAGTGATCAGGTGGCTTTACAGTCTCCCAAATCACTTCCACCAGACATTCCATCATCTGCTGAACAAATTAAATACAGTCCTGGCTGCTGTAGCATCCAGGAGTGTATTTAGTATCTTGGTCTACCAGCCATCATTTAAAAATACTACTGGTAGACAAGTGGTTACAATAGCTAGTAGACTGTAACAAGGCTATTTCTCCATGACGTCAAAGCATATTTAGCACTGTATTAAAATCCATCAAGCATTAATAAAGCCAAATGCTCTTTGCAATACTCATACGGAAGTGGACAGAGTTTTCACATGTGAATTGTACGAGGCCTAATTTTATCTATGAATTTGCCTAAACATGCCTATGGACCATTGGCATTCTGTGTCTGTCCATCATAGTCTGGGTCTGTTAATATAACTGTCTGTGTCTATTTGTCACAGCCTGTGTTCATTCATTACTGTCTATATCCATTAGCATGCACCTGAACACATCTCGACATTAATGCACACTTGGATCACAGCTGTGCCCTCTCACAAAGCTTCTACAAATGTTAATACATTACACACATAAAGATTGTCATGATTCATGTTGCTTCTTACTAAGTTTCATTAAAATGTTGCTGAAGATATTTCCGAGACTCACAGGCTTCGATCTCAAGTGTTTCACAGATGTGGTGGTTTAAATTGATAACTGCCCTTGAGTGTTCCACAGGTGTGCGCTCATGCCATTTAGTGGTTTTAGTTATTACCATTTGCTAGAAAACTTTCAGCCACACCTGTGGCCTATTGCCTTGAGTGCTACATAAGAAACCCATCAGCTCAAGCATGATGCCTAAGCAAAAACCTCTGAGATTCTGTTCCCAAACTTCTGTTTTCATGATTTCCCATTCCTGCTTCTGATAGCAGCTTATGATTCTCAATTCTGTACCACTTCTAATTTTTTTAGCTGTTTGGACTCACTGGGAGGTATCTGCAGCAAAGCCCACCATCCCTTGTGAGGTGTGCTGGTGAATGCAGCTTAAAGTTGTAGTAAAGGCTAACTAAAACTATTCTTAAAAATGCCCCCCCCACAACCTATATTTCATATCCTGTTAAAATGTGTAGTTACCTTTTTATATCCTATCCAGTTTTGTCATATGATTTAGCAGCTCCAGCTGACAACAGCTGTGAATTTCTTTAGCCATGCTGTCATCTATAGATTCCCATGAGCCATCAGTTGTTGGCCCTCCCTCCTCTGCTTTCTGACACAGGGGAGCAAGAGCTGCTGGATCACATGACCAGACCAGATTTAAAAAAAGGTAAATACACAGATCTTTTCTTTTATACAAAGTATACAGGATAGGCAGGGAAAAAGGGGGTGGGAGTTAAAGAATAGCTATAGTTAGCCCTATAGTCCACTTTAAATTTAGCATTTTAGCCCATTTTAGTGCCTACACTCATCTATCTATGCAGACAGTCCACTATCATTGTGACAAGGATATGAAAAAACTTGCAGTCCATGAACAGCATAAAGGTCTCTACCTGTCTTAAAGTCCAACTGTATGGAAATGTTTTTCTTTTGGGATGATTCCCCATCAATACTCACCTTTAATCCACAGCACTCCCACTCAGTACTCCTTTTCCAGCATAAGATACCCCTGGCCTTTAAGGTTGAATGACCCATATTCACTCAACCTTGACGAATGGAGACAATACTGTGAATGTAGAGTAACATGGGCCTACCTCCTGAGGGGTATCACCACAGTGTCCTTCCTTCAAAGTATTTTGTTGCAGAGAGTGAGGATTATACATCACATCAGTGCTGCTGTCTGCACTTTGAGAACCACCAAATGCTGAGAGAAGACTGAAGTAGAACGCAGCCAAGCATTTCATGTGACTGCCATAAAGGCTTCCATAACGGAAAGTATATTAAAAAAAATCCAAGAATTACCTGACTGATCCATGTTTGGCAATAAGACAGTCCCAACATCCCCTATGATCTCCTCTCGGATCCAATTTAATTAATTTAATTGTATTGATCCATACAAATTATACAATGCAAACTCTGTACTGTCACTTACATACCATCTACCACCAAAATCCAAAGGTAATGGACCCAATTTAATAGATGTATCTAGGTCCTGCAATAATACTGCTGGGAGTTAACAATACCCTATGTATTACCTGCTCTCTTAAACTGAA
The DNA here is from genome assembly GCF_062004578.1 of Staurois parvus. Lineage (NCBI taxonomy): Eukaryota > Metazoa > Chordata > Amphibia > Anura > Ranidae > Staurois > Staurois parvus. The sequence goes on from NW_028317943.1 coordinate 2,737,515, forward strand.
CTATACTCTATCAATCAAAATTAACTATTTTTCATCCTTATGCTGCTAACATTAGTACATAGATACTTGTTTTAAACCTTTTTAATTTTACATTTCTCCAGTTGCTTCCTGGTTTCTGGCCTAGGTCAATATCATATCATAAATTCTAGGACTCTTCATCCTAGGGCAATCTGTTTTTCTTTCATCTGGAGGAGGAGAGGAGGGGCTTTCTCAGCTAAATACATCCTGCATGCCTGAGCTAGGGCAGATGGATTGCAGGAAGTAAATGGCACATGAATCATCTGCCCTTACTCAAGATGGTCAAGGCTAGAAATGCTAGGGGGTGTTTTTCAAAGTGATGTTTCAGAAAAATAAATCATGGAGACATAGATGGATGGGTAAGTATGCTTTAAATATTAAAAATTTATAAAAATTTTGTAGTGCTCAGATATAGTTTAGTTCCATTTTAGGCTGCTAATATTTTATTTACTGTTCTACGGAAGGGACAGTGTGGGGGGTCTTTTTATGTGAAATACAGCTGACCCTACTACTATTGCAAAATGAAGCAATCCATTATAACTGCACTTATAACCGTATGTATAGGGAGTACTTTGAACTCAAACCATCCTTGCTTCCTGCCATATAATCAGAGGGGAATTTATAAGTTTTGCTGCTAGCCATCTAAGTACCTTGTATTAGTCACTGTCTTTGCTATAATCTCATACATTCACTGTCACCTAACTGGATATTTTCTTCCATTCACTACTAAATGTGTATATGTTTGCATATTTCTTCCATCTATATATGCCCTCTTCCTATACACATTGTGTGAGCAGGTTCTTGAGATTCAGCGAAACAGCATTATTTTGCTGGAAAATAAATAATTATTTAAATAGGAAGAGGGGCTGAGAAGGAAGGTGGGCTGGGGCATTTTGTAGTCCAGTAGACAGCGCTGACAATGCTGTTTAGAATATCAGTGCAACTAAGGTATTGTGTTATCAACCCCAGACAGGAACTTTGGAGCACACTGAATTACTGGCAGATGAACAGGTAAGTTTCTTTACTTGCTGCATTTTTATAGGGATAAAATAAATAAATATTTAGCAGGGATGTACCAAAGAATTTGTAAAAATAAACAAATACCCTAACCCCAGGCCCCAGATTCAGTTTGACACAGTAAGCTCAGCATCAGTATATTATCATACTGCTTAACAATATTATTAAAATCATATTTTTTTTTTACTGTACCTAAATTCCTTCCGATTGTGTTTCAGGGGATGCAACCTCCTGATCACCATGTATCATTTGGTGGGAATATCCCAAACTCAGGGGACTCTGGAATGGGGTTTACTACCATACAAAGATTGATCATTTTTACAATGTTGTATGTTATTAGCAGCCTAGATAACCACTGCCAGATCTTAGAAAAAGACTTTGGTTTCTCTATCTTAGATTAAGAAAAAGTCCCCTGAATAATGACCCACAAAACTATATAGCAAGCATTTTTGGTAACACAATAAAGAGATGTCATAACATTTCGTAACCCTGGGCTCATTATATTCATATATCAATATTCAGAATTCAGATTTATTCAGTTATTGCAGGTGCCTATATAACACCCTCAATTTACACAGTGCTTTATATTGTGTGTGTGTATATATACTGTACATTCACATCAGTCCCTGCTGTCAGGGAGCTTACAATCTAAGGTCCCTAACTCACATTCATACGTACACATACTAGGACCAGTTTAGACAGAAGCCAATCAACCTACCAGCATGTCTTTGGAATGTGGGAGGAAACCTACGCAGGTACAGGGAGAACATGAAAACTCTGTTCAGGTAGTGCCATGGTTGGGATTCAAACCAATGACCTTAGTGCTGGCAGGTGGAAGTGCCAAGAACTTAGCCACTGTGCTGCCCTTATTGTAGGTTGTTTGTACAAGGTTCGAGGTTTAGAGGTCCTATGCTTTTTCCCCACTTCTTGACTATACATTATGTAATATAAACTGTCTCTTATTTTTACTGTCTTTGAGAATGGACACACCACTTGCAGTTTTCTGATTATACATTTTTGTTTTCTTGGATGTCTTAAGGTGTATTGCTGCAATGTACTTCAACTCTCATCTAATAAAAAAGATTAAATGGAAAAAAAATATTTTTTTTTATTATTAGTAGTAGTAGTAGTTGCAATAACATTAATGATAATACCACAATAATCTGATATGTATTAGAAAATTGATTTATAATTTTCATACATTTACTTATTTTCATTAATTTACTTATTTTGGGCACAAACATAGATAAGGAGTTATTGCTGAACATTTATTTAGTTTTTGTATGAATATTGTGAACATATTTGTGCTGATGCTAGAACAGAATAAAAATAGCCCTCTTTTCTAGGTATATGCTGCCTAGTCAGTCAGTCAGTATTAATTTATTTACAATAATTATCCACATATTGCATTTGTTAAAGAAAAAATGATGACAATGAATATCAGGGGGTCTATTTAAAAATTGTATACCAGTAATTCAGCAAATCTGCATGTACATTAGTTCTGTGCAAATTGGGTTAAAAGAATTGTTCATTAAGTTATTTACTTTGCTGAGAGAATGTTCTTTTACTATGGTCAGTAAAATACCACAGTGCACTAGATGGAAATGATGAGCATAGGAAACACACGTGTCTATGTGATACATAGATACAATGAAATAATACACTAGCAGGAATTAGCAAATATATATATATATATATATATATATATATATATATATATATGTATATATATATTAGTGAAGGAAATAAGTATTTGATCCCCTACTGATTTTGAATGTTTACCCACTCACAAAGAAATGATCAGTCTAAAAATGGAATGGTAGGTATATTGTAACACTGAGAGACCGAATAGCAACAGAAAATTCAAAAGAAATGCATGTTTAACAAATTATGCAGTGATTTGCATGTTCATGAGGGAAATAGGTATTTGATCCCCTATCATTCAGCAGGATTTTTGGCAACCAGGTGCCTTTCATACAGGTAACAAGCTGAGATTAGAAGCAGTCTCTTGAAGGGAGTGCTAATCTCATTTTGTTACCTGTATAAAAGACACCTGTCCACAGGAGCAATCATACAATTAGATTGCAAACTCTCCACCATGGCAAAGACCAAAGAGCTGTCCAAGGATGTCAAGGACAAGATTGTAGACCTACACAAGGCTGGACTGGGCTACAAAACTATCGCCAAGCAGCTTGGTGAGAAGGTGACAACAGTTGGTGCAATCATTCGCAAATGGAAGAAACACAAAACAACTGTCAGTCTCCCTAGGTCTGGTGCACAATGCAAGAGCTCACCTCGTGGAGTGTCAATGATCATGAGAACAGTGAGGAATCATCCCAGAACTACACTGAGGATCTTGTCAATGCTCTCCAGGCAGCTGGGACCACAGTCACCAAGGAAACAATTGGTAACACACTATGCCGACAAGGATTGAAATCCTGCAGTGCCCGCAAGGTCCCTCTGCTCAAGAAAGCACATATCCAGGCCTGTCTGAAGTTTGCCACTGAACATCTGAATGATGCAGAGGAGGACTGGTTGAAAGTGTTGTGGTCAGATGAGAGCAAAATCGAGCTCTTTGTCATCAACTCAACTCGCCGTGTTTGGAGAAGTAATGCTGCCTATGACCCAGGGGTGGACTGACAACTCATGGGGCCCCGGGCAATAGGGGATCATGGGGCCCCTGTGTCCTTGTCCAAACTCAAAAAAGCCTATGAAAAAGGTACTAGGGCATCTCGTGGGGCCCCCTACTGACCCCGGGCCCTCAGGCAGTGCCCAAGTTTCCAAATGGTCAGTCCACCCCTGCTATGACCCCAAGAACCCCATCCCAACTGTCAAACATGGTGGAGGAAACATTCTGCTTTGGGGGTGTTTTTCTGCTAAGGGGACAGGACAACTACACCGCATCAAAGGGACAATGGATAGTTCAATGTACCATCAAATCTTGGATGAGAACCTTCTTCCCTCAGCCAGGGCATTGAAAATGGGTCGTGGATGGGTGCTCCAGCATGACAATGACCCAAAACACACAGCCAAGGCAACAAAGGAGTGGCTCAAAAAGAAGCACATGAAGGTCCTGGACTGGCCTAGCCAGTCTCCAGACCTTAATCCAATTGAAAATCTGTGGAGGGATCTTAAAGTTTGAGTTGCCAAACGTCAGCCACCAAACCTTAATGACTTGGAGAGGATCTGCCAAGAGGAGTGGGCCAAAATCCCTCCTGAGATGTGTGCAAACCTGGTGGCCAACTACAGGAAATGTCTGACCTCTGTGATTACCAACAAGGGATTTACAACCAAGTACTAATTCATGCAAATCAGTGCATAATTTGTTAGACATGCATTTCTTTTGAATTTTGTTTTGCTATTCTGTCTCTCAGTGTTACAATACACCTACCATTTCATTTTTAGACTGATCATTTCTTTGAGTGGGCAAACATTGTGTGTGTGTGTATATATATGTATGTATGTATAGTAATGATAGTACGAACCTGCGCTAAATGCAGCACATATAGTAAGATAGCAGCTATCACAAAATGCAGGCAGCATATAATGTAATTAGAAGACCAATATGTAGCTATAATTCACCCTACATGTACACAAAATATAAAAAACAATATAATCAAAATAAAGTCCTCAAAGTATGTCCATGAGATGTGATTATAATAACTATAATACAGCCCTGACGATGCCTTCTTATGACAAAACGCGTAGCGTGGAGCTACGGCTTATGACGTCATCACTCCACTCATCATGGCCATTTTGTTGGTTGGAAACAGCCTTGATTTCACATGTTGATTTCTTCCTCTGTAAGAGCAATACTCTTATTAAATTTGATTATTTGTTTAAAATACTACACTATGAGGAGGTATTGTTCTCTTTACATACATACTACTGGTTCTGTTTGATTACCTCTGTGTTTCCATACTGAATCTATGCTATTGAGTCATTAGCACTGGAAATATCTCTGGAGGAGAAGATTTGTTGTGGATTCATTACCTCCATTGATTTCCCATACTTGCTGTTTTTGACCATATGAACTGTGGTCATATTCTCTGGTAAGAGACTATGAGTGGTGACGGTGGAGGATCCCTTTTCTTCTCTTTTGTGTCAGTTTCTTCGCACGGACATGGGTTTTATATAAATTATAGTCACATCTCATGGACTTACTTTGAGGACTTTATTTTGATTATATTGTTTTATTATATTTTGTGTACATTTGGGGTAAATTGGCGATATATAATTTATACACACTGCTCAAAAAATTAAAGGAACACATTGAAAACACATCAGATCTCAATGGGCAAAAATATCATGCTAGATATCTATACTGATTTGGACTGGGTAATGTGTTAGGAACGTAAGGATGCCTCATCATTTGATGGAAATGAAAATTATCAACCTACAGAGGACTGAATTCAAAGACACCCCGAAAATCAAAGTGAAAAAATGATGCAGCAGGCTAGTCCATTTTGCTGAAATTTAATTGCAGCAACTCAAAATGGTACTCAGCAGTTTGTATGGCCCCCACATGCTTGTAAGCATGTCTGACAATGTCGGGGCATGCTCCTAATGAGAGGATAGATGGTGTCCTGGGGTATTTCCTCCCAGATCTTGACCAGGGCATCACTGAACTCCTGGACAGTTTGAGATGCAAGCTGGCGGCTTTGGATTGACCGAAATATGATATCCCAGAGGTGTTCGATTGGATTTAGGTCGGGTGAGCGTGGGGGCCATTCAATGGTATCAATTCTTTTATTCTCCAGGAACTGCCTAAATATTCTCGCCACATGAGGTCAGTCATTGTCATGCACCAGGAGGAACCTAGGACCCACTGCACCAGCTTAGGGTCTGACAATGGGTCCAAGGATTTCATCCTGATATCTAATGGCAGTCAGCATGTCATTGTCAAGCCTGTACAGGTCTGTGCTTCCCTCCATGGATATGCCTCGCCAGACCATCACTGACCCACCACCAAAACAGTCATGATAAACTATTTTACAGGCAGCATAACATTCTCCATGGCTTCTCCAAACCCTTTCACATCTGTCACATGTGCTCAGGGTGAACCTACTCTCATCTGTGAAAAGCACAGGGCAGCAGTGCCAATTCTGATGTTAAATGGCAAATGCCAATCAAGTTCTATGGTGCTGGGCAGTGAGCACAGGGCCCACTAGAGGACAACTGGTCCTCAAGCCACCTTCATAAAGTCTGTCTCTGATTGTTTGGTCAGAGACAGTGGCACCAGTGGCCTGCTGGAGGTCATTTTGTAGAGCTCTGGCTGTGACGATTGTGACGTCAGACCCCTGACCTTCTCACCAAACTTGTGACCGAAGGACTGGCCAATCTGACACCGCGATGTCACGTGCGTAACAATGCCACACCCAGCTGCACCCTGCACAACGATTTTCCGGCTAATTGGACCACAATCGATGTACCGGCAGCCTGAGCGATTGTTACTGGGTCAGGTTAATTATGCAATTAACCCTTCACACTGCCACCACCTCCTTTTGTACAGAGAAAGAGGAAACTCGGCGATATCTGCAATAACACTATAATGGTTGAGGTAATCGTCTGTATAACACGGGTTTACAGAGGGTTAAACAAACACAGTAGCGTTCTCTTTAGAGGCAGGAATTCAAAATTGCAATACAGAGCTATAGAAACAGTTCAACACTTTCAGAAGGAAAGATTTATTACAAAAAAGTCAAACGGGTGCAATAAAAATATTTACAGAAAAAGATGTAACTAAGATATATATAAATATACAGAGACTAACAGCACAGCAAAGAGATATCAGAGAGAGGTGAAAGGGTTAAGGTACTTGCCAAAGTCCTGGGTTAGCAGATCCAAGTTTCAGAGCGAAAGGGCACGGGTCTCCCCAGGTAGTACTGATGTTAAAATGGGAGACATCTTCAACTTAACTCTCTTAGGCCTGACAGCCTATTTTGTAGTTCCCCAGCAGGGGGGTGTCTCTGAAGTCAAGGACTAATACCCCGTTTAGGGCGTGGAGGTATGGGCGGATACCTCAACTAGAGACAAAATCTTCCATAACTCATATTTTGGCCCATAACTTTCCATCTGCACAAGTGACATTCCACCCGCGTGTAGATTATTATGCAGATACGGCTGAGGATTGATTAGATATGAATTATGAAATTATACACTGAACGGTTCATGAGATCTATTGTTCGGCTTTCCTATGTCTTTGAAACAAAGCGAGTGACTCATCAAATTGTTCGTCTTCTCTTAGCCAATCTGACGATATGTCTGGTTTTTATGTAAGTCTCTCATATTCCAAGATATGAGACATAGGAGAACAATGGATTTTGAAAAGTGTTTATCTGATTTGTGCTTCCTTGGAATGCCTTGAACTCCTGGGAAGGCTCCGTTATCTTTATACAAGGTGTTAAATGGCACAGGTTGCTCAGACAGCCAGGCACCTTGCTCAGAGAGGTGTTTTATAGCTCTGGGCTTCCTGCCATGCTCTAGCCTGCCTGTGACCCTTCCAACACACATATGTCCCTGTGGATTAACAGAGAGGAAAGGGGGAAAAATGAGGGACAACATGGAGATTATTAACAAAATGGAGGACTGCGTCAGTCTCTGGGTATACACTGTTACACTGGCAGTGCTCATTCTATTCCTCCTTGCACAAAGGAGAAGATACTGGTCCTGCTGATGGGTTAATGACCTTCTATGACCCTGTCCATCTCTCCTAGAGTAACTGCCAGTCTCCTGGAATCTCCTCCATGCTCTTGAGACTGTGCTGTGCTGACACAGCAAACCTTCTGGCAATACATGTATTGATGTGCCATCCTGGAGGAGTTGGACTGCCTGTGTAGGGTCCAGGTATCGCCTCATGCTACCAGTAGTAACATTGACCCTAGCCAAATACAAAAGTAGTGAAAAACAATCAGAAAAGAGTAGGGAAAAAAATATCAGTGGCCTCAACCTGTAAAACCATTCCTGTTTTGGAGGTTGTCTCATTGTTGCCCATCTAGTGCACCTGTTCATTTCATTAACACCAAAGTAGCTAAAACTGATTATCAACCCCCTCTGATACTTAACTGACCAGATCAATATCCCAGGAGTTTAATGGACTTGATGCTATACTCATACTCTGATTAAAAAGTGTTCCTTTAATATTATTTAGCAGTGTGTGTATATATATAATATATATATATATATATATATATATATCCACTTCAGCTTCAGAAGGTTTTACCCCCTAGTAAATGTGTGATCATGCAACGTTGTACCAAAACAAAATTTGTATAATTTTTTTCACACAAAGCTTTCTTTGGTGGTATTTGATCACCACTGGGTTTTTTAATTTTTGCAATATAAATGGAAAAAAAGACCAAAAAATATATATTTTTTACTTTCTGCTATAAAGCATATCCAATAAAAAAATTTTGAAAAATCGAATTTAATATATTTTGGTCAAAACGTATTCTGCTACATGCCTTTGGTAAAAAAATAAAATATAAAGTGTATATTGATTGCTTTGCGTTTAAATTTATAGCATGCACAAAATATGGTGTGTATATATATATATATATACTACTAATGGCAGTGATCAGCAGCTTACAATGGGTCTGCAAATGGCAGACAATTTGACACTAAGTGACGCTGGGGGAGAACTGTCTAACTGCCACTGACATCACCAGTGGCACTAATACGGTGATCAGTGATCATACTATACACTGTCACTGTACTAATGACACTGGCTGGTAAGGGGATAAAATCTAGGGTGATCAAGGGGTTAAGTGTGTGCTTAACAGTGTGTTAAGTGTTTATTATGTGCTGCTTTTACTAACAGATCTCTTCGCTGAAACAGAGAGATCATTCCCTCTGAACAGAGTCCTGTGTTAATTGTGGAAACAGCGGATCAGCAGGTCCTGGCCATGAATTATTGGCCGGGACTTCCTGACAGACTCCCGCTATGTATGATCACAGCAGGTTCAGTGGGGTTGAAGAGCTCATGCGCTTACCCTAACCACGGATGCAGGCAGCAACATATCAGTATGTTGCTTAGCCTCCACAGGCCACCTGTCCGGCAGTACATTGTGGGTGGTCCTTAAGCAGATATTGTAATTCTGTTCAGACAGTGGCAATCATACCACCTCTGCTGTAAAACACATACAATAAGAAGAGAGTGACAGCACTACACAACTCAATAAAGCTCTTGAGTTGGCTTCAAATGCAATTTCCTTTCAAACTATTTCTCCATTTGAAATTCGGCATAAAGTGGTATGGAGCAAGGAAAGGAGGGCTGAGAGAATGAATCACTCATCAGATCTCTATGTGATAGACTTAGCTGGAGCTATTGAGAACGGTAAACAACAATTTATTTATTTATTTTTTGCAAAAGCAGTTAAAATTAACTTGGTGAGCACATGAAAAGCAGCTTAGAACTCGACTTGCTCTTTTAATTATACTTATCTGACTAAAAAATGTTTTTTCTTCTTTATCCCTACCATAATAATTTAGGAAAATATATGTATACATATACATCCCCTTTATTCTTTTTAAACTGACCTTCACAAACAAAATACCACAAAAATCTGTGAAATTTTATGCATATAATAAATTCAGTTGATTCGTGCATAAAAAAAATAATGATAATAAATGTGGAATTGAGAACATAATTTCAAATTGTAAAATATATCAAATAATGTATAGTAACTAAATCCTGTGTTATGCTTTAGACCTCATCATCTTGTCCAAGAAAGAAGTAAATAGAAAAGCTGTCATATGGCACTGTAAATTGGACATCACACAGTATAAGTTATCAGCTGAACAGTAAATGACACAGACAGAATCATATGAAAACATTAGCAAAACTTGGACATACGCCATTTCTTACATTAGGACCAAATATTGTGTTAAATCATTTAAAAATGATCAATTTCAAGTATAGGCACAAATGCTAATATTTGAAATGTGACTATCAGTCTATTTTTCTGGAACTGCATTTATTTGAAAATCATCCATGTCGAAGACAATGAGGTAAATATTGATTTTTCTCAGGGGTCACTCTCAGTACCAATATAATTTAAACTGTTACAGGAAGCCAATATAAAAAAACCTTTCCAAATGTGAAGTGATTTCTTCATTGCACTGCAAAAATGATGCACTCAACAATATTGATATGAGGTAGTTAAGCTCCATGGTGTACGTAGTAATTTACACTCCAAAGCGATATGTAAAAGTTCAAATGTAATGACTAATCCAATCTCCTACACAATGAACACAAACAGTGAAAGTTTCTAGTATTGATCAATTATATTTTCAGTCAATATTATTTTACAATCTAGAACAAAATCATCTGACAATAAATATAAAAGTTGCTGTAACAAAGTTTATGGATACAAATATTACAAAGTTTGCATGTTTTAATGTAATATCAAGGGGTGCATTGACTGTGCCAGGGGCATTGGTAGGATTGTAAAAATCCTGCGGCACCCTAGGGTACCCAGAAGAAATAAAAGCTGGTTTGTGTCGCCAATTTCTGGAGGTGGAGGTATGTTAGAGTCCTTTTACCTAAAAAAAAATATGCTTTAATTACTGTGACACCAGCCATTTGAGGGTTTGAAAGTTCAGGTGAGAGTTTACATAAACGTACTAACAACTGAGATAGTTATCACCAGTGGTGATATAAATATACTAGTAGGCAAATATAAATGCCAACACTGCAGAAGATAGCATTGCTATGTTTCATTAACCTCCCTAGCAGTCTGATTATGTCCATATATCTGTGCTCAAAGCGGTACATTTTTTTGCATGGAAATATGTAGTTTATTTATTGTAGGCCTGTCATTTTTAGGAATAACTCACTGAAATCTGTCCGAACAAGAGTCTAGTAAACATCCTGGGTATGTTAAAATTTGAAACACAAAATCATAAATTATAATTTTAATAAATAATCATAAAAAATAATATAATACATTTAATTCAATAAAATAATCAAACCAAAAACACTGAAATTTGAAATAGAGCTCCAAGTTTGCACATCACTGAGCAAAGTCGCAAAATCGTTTTCAGTGTCTGATGACGAATTTCCCCACAAATCATTATCACTCAATTCTGCAAGTTGTTCTAATTTACTATCACTGTTCTCTAGCTGGTCTAAAACCGCTTTTGACCTAAAGGGACGCTTTTTGGACGCCATGGACATTTCTCAGTTTCAAGGCAGAAAGAACAGTAAAAATGCAGGCAGGGCACAGGACAAAGCACTAGGGACAAAATGTATGTGAAATGGTTTGATACAGTAATGGTTTGCTATGACTCCACCTCCGCAACAACGCCAAAATACGACCGTTCCTAACCCCAGAAACCACTAAACAGCTCATCCACTCCCTCATCATATCACGACTCGACTACTGCAACTCCCTCCTCACTGGCCTGCCTCGCCACTGGCTATCCCCGCTTCAGTCGATCCTGAATACGGCTGCCAGACTCATTCACCTTTCCAACCGCTCCATTTCCACCACCCCCCTCTGCCAATCCCTCCACTGGCTTCCGATTGCGCAACGGATCAAATTCCAAATCCTAGCACTGACGTACAAAGCTGTCCACCATACTGCCCTGAACTACATCACTGACCTAATATCCAAGTACCGCCCAGTACACACACTCCGCTCCTCACAAGACCTCCTTCTCTCTAGTTCCCTGGTCTCCTCCTCCCATGCCCGCCTCCAGGACTTCTCCAGGGTGTCACCCATCCTCTGGAACTCCCTGCCCCAACCCATCAGATTATCACCTACTCTCCTCTCCTTTAGGTGAACCCTGAAAACCCATCTGTTCAGGGAAGCCTACGCCACCGCCTGCTAACTTGCCGACCTCCTCCACTCTTCCTACCACTCCATCCCCCACAGCTATCTCCTCCTGTGCCACCATCCCCTCCCTCCTAGATTGTAAGCTCGAAAGAACAGGGCCCTCAATCCCCTCATGTTTTGCATTGTATTGGTATTGTTCTGTCACATGTTCTGTCCCCCTTTGTAATGTACAGCGCTGAGCGAACTATTGACGCTTTATAAATACTGTATAATAATAATAATAATAATGTTATTTTAGTGAATGTCACTTTTAAAATTTTTAAATTTCCCACCAGTTCCATCCCCGTACGTCCTGACATCGCAGGGAACAGAACCCGGAAGAGAGATGCCGGCATCGGCTGGAGGACATTGCCAGGGACACTGCAGGAGGGACATCGCGGGAGCACAGGACAAGGTAAGTGAAGAAGAGAGAGGGAGCAGCGCTGCAAGGTGTTCCCGAGTGTAGCTCGGGGTTACCGCTTGTGGTGCTGAAACTTTACCCCGAGCTACATTCGGGAATACCTCCAGGGAGGTTAAGGGTTTAAATTGGTAGTAAAGCCCCCCTTGTTTACTTGTACCTACCACTAAGCCTATATTAAAGATTATGTGTAGGTACAGTAAATATCTCCTAAACATTCTTAATTTGGAAGATATTTATTATTAATAATAATAACAATAATTATTATTATTATTAACTTTATTTTATATAGCGCCTTTAAAAGTAGCTTCTCAAAACACAGAAACACAAGAAATACACAGGAAACAAAGGAAAAAAGGGACCATTAAGTGAAAAAAAAAGTTTTTAGATTTGATTTAAATGAGTTTGCAGAAGATGACTCTCGGATGTTCCTTGGAAGTGAATTCCAGAGTTTTGGAGCATAGCAGGAGAAGGCTCTGTCTCCCATCGAGTGTAGGTTAGTAGTGGGGACACACAGAAGACCAGAATTTGAGGAGCAGAGGTTACGAGGGGGGGGGGGTAAGTTGATTAAAGTTCAAACAGAGCTGCATTTTAGTAGCAGCCAGAGACATCAGTGGTGCTTGCACACTGCTCTCTGTATGGACCATTGTTCTCTGAATGCTGTCCATTGACAGAGCTCTGCCACACCCATGGCCATAGCCTGCAAACCCAGAAGGAAGTCTGGGTGAAAATGAAAGCTCTGGCAGTGGTGACAGCATGCCACTGGAGGACTATATTTTTGGGTATGTCTTTCATAATGTGCTATATATAAGATTACATGCTAGCACATTATTGAATTACCCTGCAAGGGACCATTTTTCTTTGTGATTTACTGCCTCTTTAATAACATTTATTGAACATTTTTAAACATGAACATAACAAAAAATCTGTGGCAGCTGTGTGTTTTATATTACATCTTTTTTTTTTTGGAATTCCTTTTTATTTAACAAATGGGAACATGTTTTTTATGGTTTAATGGTAAGAAGTAATTAAATTGTTTGTATTATAAACTATAGCTCAATATAGTGTGTATTTTCAATGGTTGCATCTTTTGCAATAGAGCTGAGCTCAACATTGTTTAAAATGATTCAGTACCTTCTGTTCTCATAAATATTTTTAATCTTATCCATTATTATACTGTATCTCACCTAGTACAGAGCTCTGCTCTTACACTGGAGGATGATTTTCTACAATTTTTAAAGTTATGAAAAGACACTGTTAGCAATATCATATACTGACTATGATAAGGAGAACGTTGCCCATGTCTAACATTTCAGTACAAATGAGATATTTAAGAAGCAGCAATGTCTCTTTGGGATTTTGGGGTTATGACTAGAAAGTATGTCAGACTACCAGCATGATATACTTATTTTATTGGTTGCAATGAGATCATATGTAATATTTTTGTCACCTTTTAAAAATATTTTACTTAAGTTTTCCTTTCGAATGTATCAGCAAATGACCCTTAAAATCTGTGCATTAGTTCAAGACCTGAAGCAGATGACAACCTGTTAAAGAAATCAATAGACTGTCATCTTGCATGGTGGGATTTTGACAGATAATGAAGTTAAAGAATTACATTTCTGAAACATGTTCATTTATTGGAGTAGAAAAATGAAGCTTATATGGCATATCCATACAGGACCTACTTTACTTTAAAAGTTGAAACAGGTTATAACATAATATCAGCTAAAAAATGATTTTCTTACAATCATAGTTCCTGAGCAATTGGCTTACAAGAGAATGTTTTTTTTTTCAATATTGTGAATACTTTTTCTATTAAAAATTATGCATTTTTTTGCGCTAATTTTATGGCTTCCCTAAAAGATCAGGGTTAAATTTTGTCTTTAAATATTTAGAAAAATGTTATTTCCAGTCAATGTCAAAACTTGGAATGATTGGCTGGGGGGACACAAATAAAATGGTCAAATCAATGGTCACAAGAATATTATGTTCATTAGAAGGTAACACACTTCTCAATATTTAAACTATGTAAATGTACACAACATTACTACATTAACCATTTGTGATCCATAATGCCTAGATGCCATAATGCAAGATAAATAATGATTTATGGGTGCTCTGTTTTAAATTATCTGTAAAGAATCTAACTCACTGTAAGCCTTCAAGCACACAGATGGGTAGAAGCTGAAAATATGCCCGGTGTAAAACTTCCTGCACCTGAGCAGCTGCAGGTGCCACATAGTGGATGACTGTACTTTTGTAAACGTCAATGCTTCTGTGCATCTACATTTACCTGTACATGCAAGCAGAGGCGTCCCTAGGGTTGGTGTTACCCAGTGCGGCAACACTTGGTGACAACCCCTCTGACGATCCTCGCAGAATGGATCGGATCTGCGGATTGAGCATAAAGGATCGGACTCTGATCCATTATGCTCAATCCGCAGATCCGATCCATCCTGCGAGGATCGTCAGCTTTCTTCACAACTTACCTTTTCTTGGAGCAGGTCCAGTGTCACCCCATATAGGTTGCATGCCGACGATCCCTGCAGGATCGTCGGCATGCAACCTACATGGGGTGACACCGGACCTGCTCCAAGAAAAAGTAAGTTGTAAAGAAAGCCGATGATCCCCACAGGATGGATTGGATCCATCCTGCGGGGATCGTTGGCTTGCTTTACAACTTACCTTTTTGTGGAGCGGTCCGGTGTCACCCCGTGCGGTCGGTGCCACCCGGTGCAGAAACCCCTGCACCTGCCTCGGGACGCCACTGCATGCAAGTATGATGTATTTTCTGAACGTGGAAGTTTTGTGTTTGGGAGATACTGTATGTCATACACTCATGCACGCATAAATGCTGATGCACATAAGCATCTGCATTTACAAGAGTATGGCCGCATACAGCCATTCACTTGTATGACAGGCTGTATGTGGCACCTGCTGCTCTTTAAGCACTGGAAAATGCACAGAGTTTTACACTAGACAAATTTTCTGCCTCCCACCATCTGTGTGCAAAAGGCCTACTTGTATCTTCCAATTATTGTGTTAAACCGGCCTTTCTCAACCAGGTTTCTGTGGAACCCTAGGGTTACTCAAGAAGTTACCAGGGGTTTCTTGGGTTTTTATTGATTGACCTCCCGTTTGATGGTGCCTGCAAAATTCCAAGGTCAACACCGCTGGGTGCATTGCATGACATCAATTTCATTTACAAAAGCATGACATCAATTTAATTTTTAATTTTCAATTTTAGTTGTCTGTAAGGGTGTCATTCTTCCTACTGACCACCAATTTAAGGGTTTTTTTCCCCCTGGATACCAAAGAATTGATTTTTAACAGAGTTCCCCAAAGCCTCACATTTATTTTAGGGGTTTCTCTGGTGTAAAAAGGTTAAGAAAGCCTGTTTTAAACAGAAGAATATTGTCCTCTTCCAGCTGCAATTGGCATTTTCAGCTGGAAGGCTAATTTTTATAAAGAAATTTCAAGATTGTATGTGGTTGCTATATCAAATCAGACTTAGTGATTGCATTGTCAGGTATCACTCTGAATGGTTACTGATTATTAATGAAGACTGAAGCAGAAAAAAATAGATTCATGTATTAATGTTTCCTATGCACTGGGCATCATGCAGATCAACATTAATGTCCAAACTGGAGACAGGAAAATGATAAAAGGGACACCAGTAGGTTAACAGGAAACAGAGGAGAGCAGCAAATAAGGCATGGTCAATTCTTAACAGAGTATCTACCTACCTTCTTTATACTACATATCTCTAAAGGGGAACTGTTTTGCATTTCGCAGCTATGGTGTAATGTATGTATAATTACAACTGACACATATCTACTGACCATTTTACAAAATCCACAAATTTATACAGGCTACTCTGACATGTGTTATGCACTGACAATGTGTTTAACCTCTCTAATGAAACTGTAAAATCTAGACCTGTCAAAGACTATTAAATATTTTTGACTCAAATGTTACATTTCTTAATGCATACCAAGTGCCCTACAAGAATGTACTTTTATGCATTTCTGTGAAGCTTTTGGATATTTCCGTTCCTTTACCAGAGTATATTGTACCAACGGAATGAATAGGAGGCAAACATTCCTTAAAGTGTATCTATGGTCAAAATATAAACTCATGTATTCATTTCCATATTGTATTTTAGTAATTTCCAACCTACTCCTTGTAATCGAAATGATCTCGGAGTTTGTAAATTTACTCTTGGGAAGATCCCTATACATTTACCTCCTTGATTTCTGAAATATCCTGATTGCACTGATGATAGGCACTGCTGTGTCACAAAATTCACAGAGCCTCCCTTCTGAAGTGCAGAGGTGCTGAGAGGAGGAGCTTCCGGAGTCGAAGTCAGTACAGGAATCACCACTTGCAGGCAACAACTTAACATGGGATATGTAGTCCTTTAAAAATTGAACATAAACAGCAAAGTGGACAGCACATCCTGTGTACCTCAATGGTCTCCAAGGAAAGAGTTTTACAGCAAGTCCAAAAATCCTATTTTTCCCTTTGAAAAGGAATACTTTGGTTTACTGTTGCCTGAAGTAATGTATTTATCTATTCACCATTCTACAGTGAACAAACTGTTATAGCGAAAAATGTCAAATTTTGACTCATCATTTCAGAACTTATCCTGCCTTTTCCTGCACCCTAGTCCTTGTGTTTTCTGCATAGGTGCTAGTTTGGCTTTCCTACCTTTTGAGAAATTGGTTTGTGGTTGAAACTCTACCATGTAGACCAAATCTACTATGGCTAAGTCTCTATAAGACTATACTGGGGTCCCTGTGGCTTACTGTAGATGGATAAATTGGGGCCCAGTGGTCTTTGCCAGCCACTGCATTTACAGTCCTCAACCTCATCAATTTGTTTCCACATCTGCAGAAAATCTTGAACATCACCTTTGGAAACACCCGTCTGCTAGAAAATGTCTGTTTGGTTAAAACATTGATAATGCAGTATTAGCACCTTTTGAATTGTCACTTTTCTGCTCGTGTGCTTTGGTGCACCTTTTTTAGTGTAGTTGTCCCTTGTTTCAGTTCCTCATGTCAATGAGTGCCTAATACTTTTGTACAATACTTCATGATATGTAAAGGTTCCTTAAAATAAACACATAAATTAGAAGATAAGAACAACAGGTTACCTGATAGCCTGCCCACTGTAGCTATGTGACATTATGTTTGTAACCATGCAGATTTTACCATCGATGTGCTTCTTGCTTCTTCTTTCTATTTTGTTCTATATATATATGTGTGTGTGTGTGTGTGTGTGTGAAAAATCAATAAAAACTGTAAATACAAAAAAAAAAAAAAAAGAACAACAGGTTACACATTTTAAACTTTCCAGCAATCACTTGACTATACTAATCCACTTTCAAATTACTTATTAAATTGTTCTACTTCAAATTCCCAGTGGCAATTTATTAATTTAGGTTAAGGTTGTGTCCTAAGACTTGACTTCTAATTACATCACAATAAATCTGCTTTCCTGTGAGACTACAGAAGCCACTCAGGTATGTTACTGTACAAGTTAAACATTTTGGAGTGTGGAAAGAATGAATCTATATTTTAAAAATACCCGAATGAGCTTAGGGTAAAATACATTTAAAAAGTCAAAAAGCTGGTAGAGGAAACAACCTCAGAAATTGTTACAGAGGGATGAAGTTTATGAAGTAAGTCTCATTCCCAAATTCATTTTTTTTTCTTTCAGAAAACCTCCAGCTTAGCTACAGTCAATAGAGTTTTGAAAGTATTTGTTGTGTTTCTTTAGATGGCATAAAACTGAAGAAAAAAAATGGCTAAATCAATATTTCTAAGATGCAACTAACTTTCCCTTACAGTCACTGCAAACTTATATAGCATTAACACAAAAACTTTATATGTCAATACATCTACTTATAAAAATGTGAAATGGTCATAATGCTTATTAAAACAATTAGGTGGAATTGATAAATGCAAATAGACTGTACATTTTGGAAGTGCAATTACACTAATTTTCCCCATAGTGAAAGCGATAAAGCTCTGCTGATTTTCACCATCCAATCATGTGCAAGCAAAAATGTGTTTTTTTGTTTTATTTTTCTTGAAACTAATTGGGTATTCTTTACAGAGAGACGCTTCACCATATTCACTAACCTCTGGGGAAAACGAGTGCAACTGCACCACCAGAGTGCACAGTCTATCTGCCTTTAGTAAATCCACCCCAATGTGTGGAATGTATCAAAATGAAAGCACATACTCTGCTGTGAAAAAAAGCATTTGCCCCCTTCCTGATTTTTAAATTATTTTGTATATTTGTCACACCTACAGTTGCAAGAAAAAGTATGTGAACCCCATTGGGATTACATGGAGTTTTGCATGAATTGGGCATAAAATGTGCTCTGAACGTCATCTAAGTCACAACAATAGAAGAACACAGTCTGCTGAACATAATACTACACAATCATTAGATGTTGCCATGGTTTAATTGCCTCATGCAGCATTCTGCTCTGTGCTCTTGCAGTCATTTTTACAGGACGACCACGCCTAGGGAGAGTAGCAACAGTGCTAAACTTTCTCCATTTGTAGACAGTCTGTCTTACCATGGACACATGAACATCCAGGCTTTTGGAGATACTTTTGTAACCCTTTCCAGCTTCATGCAAGTCAACAATTCTTGATCGTAGGTCTTCTGAGAGCTCTTTTCTGAGAGGCATGGTTCACATCAGACAGTGCTTCTTGAAACCAGTAAACCCAAAACAGGTGTGTGTTTTTTAAGGGCAGGACAGCTGTCAGCAACACATCCAATATCATCACACTGATTGGAGTCAAGGTTGGCTCACTCCTGGCTCCAATTAGCTCTGGGAGAAGTCATTAAGCTAGGGCCTCACATACTTTTTCCTCCCTGCACTGTGAATGTTTACATGTTATGTGCAATTAAACCATGGCAACATCTAATGTTTGTGTAGTATTATGTTCAGTAGACTGTGTTCTTCTATTGTTGTGACTTAGATGACGTTCAGAGCACATTTTATGCCCAATTCATGCAAAACTCCACGTAATCCCAAGGGGTTCACATACTTTTTCTTGCAACTGTATATGATTCAGATCGTCAAACAAATATTAATTTTACGTATTATGTGAAACCAAAGGAGGCCGTTCCAAACTTTCAAATTATAGAAAAAGGGAAGCAGCTCTTTACAGTGTAAAAACACTCTGTGTGAAAAAAATGTAAATATTAAAAAGGTGCTAATCCCACTTAAAGTGAAATAATGCTCAATACCACTCAACAAAAAATACATAAACTGTATAGTAATAGCCTTTACTAATAATCAACATAGATCATTTGCTTCATAGTGTCCATTAACAAATCATTGTCCCTCCAATGGTTTTCAATAATACTTCACTCAACTATGTTATAAATACCTATGTGAAATACACTCACCGTTTCACCACCACGTTCTGAAAGATTGAAAGCTTACCAGATCTCAATTCGTGCATATCACATAACCAAAAAAGATCAATCAGGAAGCGGACGTCTGTCACCAGGATCTTCTGTTTAAGTAATACAGTATGACACTGCACACTCTCAGAAAAAAGAGATGGTGTGGTATGTTTTATTAAAAGTGCAAAGAATTAAAAATGGAAATACACTCACACTTAAAATGCCACTTCAGGCACTGAAATAACCACGTGGTGTGGATATAAACCACTAAGCTCTACCGCTCTGTCTGAGCTGGCGTGAATTCCACAGGCCGAATCCAAATCACTGGAAGTGTCGTACAACAGGGACCAGATGTGACGACAGCAGCCAGGCCTCAATGCATTTTGTGGAATCACGTAATCAGGAAGCTCAGCCGTCGCCTGCTTTAAATGTGCTTATATACCTTCAACACAGAGGACAATAATACTCAATTAACCTTTTACCTAATCAATCCTGTTTTTCTAAAGAATCGCCATATCGTGGTGTCTTGGATTCCCCTTATTAAACAACCACTACATTAAGCATATATTGCCACCACCATCAAACTAAAATGACAAACAGTCCTAAGTAATTTAACATCTACACTCATATGTGCCATACCCATATCAAAGGTACTCCAGGACCCAAGAATGGATAAAGATGGGAGATATAAAATATCCAACACATAAAAAACATAAATACGTTCTATAAAAATCTTCAAATTAAAATTTTCTATTCAACTCCTTAAATACAAAGGCTACCAATAGGACCCTCTGGTGAGATAAAATAATTGCACCTGAGAAACATGATTACTAGGAATACCATCTTGTGGCAAAAAAACATAATGCATTTTTCAAAAGAAATTATAAAAATGAAAACATTTAAAATTAATTGTTTCTAAAAATTTGTTAAAAAACAGTTTAAATCTATGTCTATATTTAAACAAGATGGAACCAATGTATCAAGCTCATAGATGCATCTCGTTTCATTCTGGGACACCTGTTTCCTCATATCACTTTCCCTCTAATGTCTGAAACCTCTGTCAATACTGCAAAAAGTTAGTAGCAAAGGATCCCTATTGTGCACCACTCTAAAATGATTGGATACACTATGCTGGATATAGAATCTTTATACACTAATATTAAACAACTAGATGCCATTAATGCAGTAATATGGGCCTTTGAAAAATACCCGGATGTTAAACAGTCCCAAATTTAAATTCATATTGAAAGGATTAAATATGGACATGGGGAATACCTATTTTGGCACCAGGGGGAATTTTACAATCAGATTAAGGGTGTGGCTATTGGGGCGAGATATGCCCCCAGTGTAGTCAATATTTTTCTCAATAAGTTTGCATTTGAAGTCATACCATATATTCATTGCTGATATCATTATCATTTGGGAGAGAACAATGAAGGAGTTCCAGTCCTTCCTTACCCACCTGAATAATAATGTTTATGATATTAAGCTGACCAGAAAGTAGAGAGGTGGTGGAGTTTTTGGATCTAGAAATCTTTAAAGGTGGGCAATAAATTGGCCACTCGGAAACATTTTAAGGAAGTGGATAAGCTTAGGGTAAAGTGGATAAGAATGGGTAAAGTGGATAAGAATGGGTACATTTTCACACGAAGTTGCCATCACCTAAGGTGGATTAGGGCCATCCTGAAGGGGCAATATTTTACGCAATAAAAGGAATTGTGATAGCCAGGTGGATTTTATGAAGCAGACGGATATGTTCCTACAAAGATATTTGGAGAAAGATTATAAGAAGAATGAGCTAAAGAGGGTCCACAATGAGCTGAGCTTCCTGATGACGTGATTCCACAAAATACATTGAGACCTGGTCCCTGTTGTTCGTCACTTCCAGTGATTTAGATTCAGCCTGTGGATTACATGCCAGCTCCAACAAAGAGGCGGAGCTTAGTGATTTATATTTACACCACATGGGTTTTTCAGTGCCTGAAGCGGCATTTTAAATGTGAGTGTATTTCCATTTTAATTCTTTGCACTTTTAATAAAACATACTACACCATGGGAGAAATCTCTTTTTTCATGAGTGTGTGTAATTTCATACTGTATTGCTTCAAAACAAGATCCTGGTGACGTCTGATTCCTCCTTGATATTTTTGGGTTATGTGATATACACAAACAGATGGAGTTCTGGTAAGCTTTCAATCTTACAGCATGTGGTGGTGAATCAGGATCAAATAGATTTCACATTGGTGTTGGGCACACAGTTGAGTGACGTTTCATGGAAAACCTTTGGATGATCTATGATTTGTTAATGGGCACTATGAAGCAAATGATCTATGTTGATTATTATTAAAGACCATTATTTATGTATTTTTGCTGAGTGGTATTGAACATTCTTTTACTTTAAGTGGGATTAGAGCCTTTTTAATATTGCAAATATTAATATTACACAAAGGTAACCTGACTTAATACAGAATGCAGTTTTTAAATGCAATTTTTAAATGAGGATTTCATTTATTAGGGGGGAAAAAGATGTCCAAACCTGCCTGGCCCTATGTGAAAAAGTAATTGCCCCCCACCTTGCTAAATAATGAATGAACTCTGATTAACCACATTTTTTGGAAAGCTGAGTTAAATTCAACTTGCCATACCCTGGCCTTATTATTGCTAGACCTGTTGAATCAAGAAATCACTTAAATAGAAGCTGCCTGACTGAAAGATCTCAAAAAGCAACATATCATGCCTCGATCTAAAGAAATTTAAGAACAGATGAGAATCAAAGCAATTTGCATGCATCACTCTGGAAAGGATTAGAAAGTCATACCTAAGGCATTGGGACACCAATGAACCATGGTCGGAGCCATGATCCACAAATAAAGAAAACTTGGAACAGTGGTAAACGTTCCCAGGAGTGGCAAATTTACCAAAATTACACCAAGAGCACAACGACAACTCATCCAGGAGGTCATAAAAGAACCAAAACAACATCTAAAGGACTACAGGCCTCACTGGCCTCAGTTAAGCTCAGTGTTTATGATTCCACAATAAGAAATAGACTGGGCAAAAATTTCATCTATAAGCGAGCTCCAAGGTGAAAGCCACTGCTGACCAAAAAGAACACATAGGCTCTTCTCACATTTGCCCAAAACATGTTGGTTATCCCCAAGACTTTTGGGAACATATTCTGTGGACTGATGAGACAAAAGTTAAACTTTTTGGAAGGTGTGCATCCTGTTACATCCGTCGTAAAAATTAACACAGCATTTCATAAAAAGAACATCATACCAACAGTCAAACATGGCAGTGGTAGTGTGATGGCTTGGAGCTGCTTTGCAGCTTCAGGACCTGGATGACATTCCATAATAAATCGAACAATGAATTCTGCCCTCTACCAGAAAATCCTAAAGAAGAATGTCCAGCCATCAATGGCTGCATTTAGAAAACTGCACAATTGCTCCAGATTCTGGCTGCTCATATTTTCATAAATTCCCCTCAATGTGTTTTGTAAGAAAAACATTGAGTGATCATTATTTTGGGCATTCATATGCTGCATTCAAATCCAATGTCTTATAACTCAGATGTTTCAATTTATCTTTTGCATGCATTATCTGGATTAGTGGGCTTTTTGTCCGTTGTCATCTGATGATTGAGAGAGCTCAATCTTGGTAGAAAAAAAAATCTAGTTCAGTTGTCAATTTTAAGCTTCTCAATCAGTGCTTGCACATCTCAGCCAATATAATCACTTTTCAATTACCATAATGCATACTCAAAGGAGTCAGGTTTATCTGAGGAAGTACGAGTGAGGGAAAAAGTGAAAGAAATGATCAAGAATAGTATGTTGACCTAACTACTAAAATGAGCCCAGCTGTCCAGGGAAAAATCTTTTATTTTGGGAAGCAAAATCAGCAAAGTGAAGTAAATATTTATTCAGTTATTTGTGCTGGATGTCGTTTTGTTAATATGTTTTTTGTTGTGCACAGAGAATATTTTTCGAAAGATATTACATTTTTAATTCAACTTATAATTATATGTAATGGCTTTTCATTTTGTGTTTACTCCAGCCATTGACCCAGGACTATTCTGCATTACTGAAAATCTAGGTAAAAGAGATGCATCTTGATGACAGTAGATGTTGAAGGATTTATTTGTGCTAAGGTTTTGGGAAGAGTCAAGAGGATTTTGGATTTGGCATTTTCCTTTAGAATTTACATATACAAAGCTGGCTTTTGTTTGTGGATCTGAAGGTACAGTCAAATACCAGCACATACTATTTAAAGTGACTCAGGGAAAAACATTCACCTACTGATTTTTGTTATTCATTTGACTGAATTCCTGCAGCTGCAGTAAACAAATTTTCTGAATATCCCAATATCTGATCACTGGTTCAAGTACCATGATCTCTCTGAGTCAATGCAAGTTTCACTTTATATAATTTCAAGGATATCATTTCAAAGGTTTGTTTGCTTCAGAACTTCTTTCCTCTCCATACATTCTTTCCTCTCCATACATGGAAACACAATGAGGTCTAGAAGGTTAAATCCAGATTAGAAGGAAGTCAGAAGGAGTCCAAAAGCACCTGTGAAAGAATTCCCAATGATTTCAGAAGTTTCTCGGACTGATCTCTGATGCAAACTGTGTACTCTTTGACGTACCTACACATACATACATACATCTAGAATGTAAAATTTTGTATAAAATTATTGTTTCAGAATCAGAATATTGTATTAATCCCAAAGGGAAAATATTAAGATACAACCACATTCAATGAAGACAAAAGAAAAACACAACAAGGTACAGAACATGACACAATTACACAATAAAATTACCAATAACAGCAGTAAAACAAAATTAAAACTATACTCTAATAAGCTACCCATAGTATTAAAATACAACATAGAATAAATAACACAGATTAAAAATAACAGAGAATCAAACTACCAAAATCCAAATAGTACATCACTTTCTCTAGCATTACCCAAAATCATAATTAATCTAATAACAACATGCTATGAAAACTACATAAAAATCCGGAACATAAACCAGATTAAATTCCCACATCCAGTACTCACAGAAAGAATTATATTTGATAGCCACAGGAGAAAATTATTTCCTTTGTTGATCTGTTGTGCATATTGGTTGCAACAATCTGTCACTGATGGTACTCTGTAGACTGACCAGTGTATTGTGGAGTGGGTGGGAGGAGGTGTCCGAGATTAAATCTGTTGGTGTCAGCCACCCTAAACCTGCTTCCCCAAAATGCCACTGCATACAGGAGAGCGCTGGCCACCACAGACTCATAAAACATCTTCAGCATCATCTTGGAGATGTTAAACGACCTCATCCTCCTCAATAAATAGAGGCAGCTCTGGCTCTTCTTATAGGCCACCTCAGTATTCTTGCTCTAGTCCAGCTTATTATCTATGTGTACCCCCAGATACTTGTAATTCTCTATTACATCCACATCTATTCCTCATATGGTGACCGGGGTCACTGGTGCTTTCCTCCTTCTCAAGTCCCCAACCAGATCCTTTGTCTTTTTCACATTTACTGTAGATACAGATGATTATCCTCACACCATGTGACAAAGTTCTCCACCACGCCTATACTCTTTCCCAACGCCTATACTCTTCCCCATCCCTGAGACATCCCACTACCACAAGAGTCATCAGAAAACTTTAGAAGATGGCAAGACTCTGTCTGGTAACTGAAATCAGTGGTATAGACAGTAAAAGGAAGGGAGAGAGAACTTTCCTTTGTGGAACCCCAAAACTGCTAATCACCCTATCCAACAGGGTTTCCTGAGTTACATGCAGAGTTTACTGAGTTACCTCATTTGTTTCCCTAAGATGCAATTTCATTTTTCTTTTGTAAGATATTCTCCAAAGCTCTATCTCCCTCTGGTGGTCGGTGAACACATCATACCTTTTGGGATACCTGGTTGAGGAGATCCTGGTTGCTGGCTCCCTATGGTGGTCTACAATCAGAACTCTGCTATTCGGAAACCCGGTTGAAATGCTGGGATAGATGCTGTTACTAGTGAGAACACCTGGATCCAGATGCTCACACCTAGATGATATCATCATCTACATGCGTTTCTAAAAGCGCTATCTGGTTAGTGCAACCTATTCTCATTTTCCACACCATTGATGTCACGAATAATGGTCGCTCACCATATATAGACTGTCACCCATCTTCACGTTTATATTTTTGAAAATGAATTCATGAACTTATTCATGCATGGTGATCCATGGTTGTGTGCGTTATACACTATCTTGCACATATATATGCCTAATGTCATTTTCAGAGTAATATATACATGCCTTCATTTGTATTTGCTTTGTATTATTTGTAGGAGCGCTGCAGGTTCATTTTACACATATATATATATATATATATATGTGTGTGTGTTTTTTGTGTGTGTATATAAATACACTAAAAATACATATATAAATATATATGTACATATACACATATAAATATATATGTGTTTTTTGTGTGTGTATATAAAATGTCATCCGGCAGTTTTAATACAGTGGCTTAATGGCAAGTGGCTAAACTTTAATTGAGGCTGTCTTCAAATAAGGATCATTAGCACTTTTGCTTTTTATTGCTGGATACCCTGGTTCAAATCCCAGCCAGGACACTATTTGCATGGACTGTGCATGTTCTTCCTGTGCTGCCTGGATTTCCCTCCGAGTATTTCTTTTCCTCCAACAGTCCAAAAACATACTGGTTGTTTAATTGGCTCCTAGTAAGTGTGTATGTATACATGTGATATTGCGACCTTAGATTTTAGGCAGTACAATGTAAAGTGCTTCATAAATTATCTGAACTATATAACTACCTGTAATAAATAAAAAATTACAAATAAATAATGGCTATATTAAAATCCAAAAAATATCTCTAATTTTATTTAAGAAATTGGCTATGTTGATAGCAATTTTTAATGTGCTCAGTACATTTGTTTCAACTATAAAAATGTATCAGTGAAAAATCTAGAAACATGGGGGGAATTAATGAAAGGTGTATGAGAAAAGTTCTCATCAGCCTATCAATGGTAATCAATCGGCATATATTTTTGGTTTAAAAATGTAAAAGCTAGTTGGCTGCACTCCATTTGATACAATGTTGAGACAAAAGGGGTTGATTTACGAAAACTGCGGAGTGCAAAATATGGCGCAGCTGTGCATGGTAGCCAATCAGCTTCTAACTTCAGCTTGTCCAATTAAGCTTTGAGAAAAAAAAAACCTGGAAGCTGATTTGTTTCTGTGCAGAGCGTCCCTAGATTTTGAACTCTCCAGTTTTAGTAAATTAATCCCTTTGTTTGCCTCAGACCTATTTTATTAATTTCCCCATAATGTAAAAAGATACCTTTTTTAATATTTCCTATTTAGACCTGGCTATGTAGACCCTTGTAGTGTTGTCTTCAAATTATAGGCCATATGGATGCTTCCTATTCTCTTCTTCATGAAACTGTTTTTAGTAATTCTAGTGCAGTTCTAGTGCCCCTCAACAAAGTCTTATACTCATCTGTCCTTACTACTGCCAGTTTTTTGCTGTGCAATTGCAACTTGAAAGTTTCCTGACTGAGCAGCTTCTGTTGTCTATGCATGGAAACTTCCCACTGATTCATAATAAGAGGACGTCTATTAGACATCCAAACAGTGGCCAATCTTTCCATAGGGATGAATGGAGATTTGTATGAGTATACACAGAAGAGGCAGCTGTATAACTGGGAGACTTTGCAACAGCAGCTGTTGAGCTTCCACTGGGCCATTCAATGAAAATATGGCAGAAGCAATGACAGGTGAGTGCAATACTCTAGGAGAGTGCAGTGGGGTGTGTCTGGTAAAGCACTGGTGTACTAAAAGTACAGTTATCCTTAAAATCAGAAAAAAATTCAACTGTATGTAAATGATGTTTTGCCATAATTTTGCATTTGCATTATCCAGTGGTTGACAGGTCAAGGCTGCAAAAGTTTCTTCATCCAATTTCAACACCATCCCTCCTGTCATTTCTTTCCAGATCCCACTGGAAACTTCTTTATCCACTACAAGAAGTGTGGAAGTTAAAAAAAAAAAGAGAACGTGCATGTCTCTTTTGGCAAAAAGCTGTTTCTCTAACCAATTTTTCAAAGTGAGACTTTAGTTCCACTTTACCTAAATGTTTCAGCAAAATGCAAAATAAAAAAGGAAGCAGACAACTACATTTTCAAAATTTGTATCTTATTTTAAAACTAGTTTCTCAGAAACTACTATGAAGATGAAAGTTCATAATATATCCTAGGTAGCTGGAAAAGGTTTCATTTTTAGAATGCATAGAGGATTAAATACGAGTTGCATAGAGGTTTAAATTCGAGTTGCTTTTTATCAGCTAATTTACACTTACATATTTTATGTTATGTTTGCAGTGGTTGCTTAAAATCAGAACAACCTTAGCACAATGAATGCCACTTCAGAAAAGAAGGCGCATACACACAGCCTGGAAGGAAAGTATGATACTATTGAAGAGGGACAGATCTGGGTCACAGTGTTTCATATACAAAAACAAAGGAACAAAACACCCCATAGAATAGTGTGTTCAGTGTGTTCTTTCCACTTGGATTCAATATCTACCTGTATATTCGTTACAGTGCCAATTATAGAAGTAATCGAATGCTAAAGTAAAAAAAAAAAAGAAAGATTAACTCTTAGAAATCATACCAGTTTCCAATGCGATGTTACATAGTTACCGTATTTTTCGCTCCATAAGACGCACCTGACCATAAGACGCACCTAGGTTTTAGAGGCGAAAAACAAGAAAAAAAAATATTCTGAACCAATGGACTGCAGACACAGTACAGGGGATGACCAGAGACTGCGGACACAATACAGGAGATGACCAGAGACTGCGGACACAGTGCAGGAGATGACCAGAGACTGCAGACATAGTACAGGAGATGACCAGAGACTGCAGACACAGTACAGGAGATGACCAGAGACTGCGGACACAGTGCAGGAGATGACCAGAGACTGCGGACACAGTGCAGGAGATGACCAGAGACTGCGGACACAGTGCAGGGAATGACCAAAGACTGCGGACACAGTGCAGGGAATGACCAGAGACTGCAGACATAGTACAGGAGATGACCAGAGACTGCGGACACAGTGCAGGCGATGACCAGAGACTGCGGACACAGTGCAGGAGATGACCAGAGACTGCAGACAGTGCAGGGCATGACCAGAGACTGCGGACAGTGCAGGGAATGACCAGAGACTGCAGACAGTGCAGGGAATGACCAGAGACTGCAGACAGTGCAGGGGATGACCAGAGACTGCAGACAGTGCAGGGGATGACCAGAGACTGTAGACAGTGCAGGGGATGACCAGAGACTGCGGACAGTGCAGGGGATGACCAGAGACTGCAGACAGTGCAGGGGATGACCAGAGACTGCGGACAGTGCAGGAGATGACCAGAGACTGCAGACACAGTACAGGAGATGACCAGAGACTGCGGACACAGTACAGGGGATGACCAGAGACTGCGGACACAGTACAGGAGATGACCAGAGACTGCGGACACAGTACAGGAGATGACCAGAGACTGCGGACACAGTACAGGAGATGACCAGAGACTGCGGACACAGTACAGGAGATGATCAGAGACTGCGGACACAGTACAGGAGATGACCAGAGACTGCGGACATAGTACAGGGAAAATACCAGGGACACAGTACAGATGACCAGAGACTGCAGACAGTGCAGGGAATAACCAGAGACTGCAGACAGTGCAGGGGATGACCAGAGACTGTAGACAGTGCAGGGAATGACCAGAGACTGCTGACCTTTGGGGAAGGAGGGGGAGCGGGTACCTGAATTTGACAGGTACCCGCTCCCACTTCCGCTGAGTTTTCCTTTCCTCTTCTTCCCGGGCCGGCTTCTGTGACAGCCGGGTGCCCACTGCGCATGCGTGAGAAGCGCTGCGCTTTGTGAATGGCCCGGCGCCTTCTGGGACCTGTCATGTGTCCCAGAAGACACTGGATCATTCACAAAGCGCAGCACATGTGCAGTGGGCACCCGGCTGTCACAGAAGCCAGAGCGGGAAGACTGTGCAGCGCTGGAGCGAGGAACAGGTAAGGCCCTGCAGGAGAGAACAGCTGAGCAGCCGGCCCGGTATTCTGACATGGTGGCCGCAGAAATACCAGACCGGCTGCTTTATATTCGCTCCATAAGACGCACTGACATTTTCCCCCCTTTTTTTGGGGGAAAAAAGTGCGTCTTACGGAGCGAAAAATACGGTACATAGTTACATAGTTAGTCTGGATGAAAAAAGACAAAAGTACATCCAGTTCAACCATTAAAAAAAAAAAAGTTATAATCCTATACCCACAGTTGATCCAGAGGAAGGCAAAAAAAACCCCCAGCAAATCATGATCCAATTTGCCCCTGCAGGGAAAAAAATTCCTCCCTGATCCCTCGAGAGGCAATTGGATATTCCCTGAATCAACTTTACTTATAAATGTTAGTATCCAGTTATATTCTGTGTATCTAGGAAAGAATACAGGCCTTTTTTAAAGCAATCCATGGAGCTGGTCAGAACCAACTCTTGAGAGAGCCTATTCCACATTTTCACAGCTCTCATTGTGAAGAAACCTTTCCGTGTTTGGAGAATACATTTCTTTTCCTCCAGAGGTAAAGAGTGCCCCCTTGTCCTCTGTGATGACCTCAGGGTGAATAGCTCTACACCGAGTTCACTATATGAACCACTGAAGTATTTATACATGTTGATCATACCACCCCCCCCCCCCTTTAATCTCCTCTTCTCAAGAGAGAATAAATTCTGTTCTCTTTTTGTGAATTGGTGCCCAAAACTGAACTGCATATTCCAGATGAGGTTTTACCAATGATTTGTACAGGGGTAAAATGATATCTCTCTTTGGAGTCTATACCTCTTTTAATACAAGAGAGGATTTTGCTCACTTTAGAAACTGCAGCTTGGCATTGCATGCCATTATTAAGCTTGTGATCTACCAGAACTTCCAGATCCTTTTCCACCATTGATTCCCCCAGTTGTACCCCCCCTAGTATGTATGGTGCATGCATATTCTTAGCCCCCAAGTGCATAACCTTACATTTATCAACATTAAACCTCATTTGCCACATCGTTGTCCAATTAAACAGTGCATTGGGGTCAGCCTGTAAGGACGTTATTGCACTGCACAGCTTGGTGTCATCTGCAAAGACTGAAATGGGATTTTTAATCCCAGACCCTATATCGTTTATAAATATGTTAAAAAGTAAGGGTCCCAACACTGAACCTTGGGGTACACCTAACGCAGAGCTCTGAGGAAGGGGGTTCGTCTCCCGAAACGTGTTAGCCTATCCCTTACAAGGTGTTTGAATCCATTGGACTGTCCTTACGGATCACCTGTTCTGTTTTTATCCCTTTTGGTTTGTGAGTATTTATCTAGAATTTTTCAATAAATACGCAGTGTACCACGTTACTGCATGATGGAAGTGTGCCCTTGTTTATTTATATTATCATTTCTGTGTAATCCTGTGCAGTAAGGTTTTCACAGACCACCTAACAAGATCAGTAGGAAGGCAGTAGGAGTTTATTTCCTGGAACTTCTGCTGTGTAACTTACTTTCTCTGTTTCTTGTATCATCAGTCATACTCAGGGGCGGACTAACATCTCATGGGGCCCCCAGGCAATAGGGGATCATGGGGCCCCTATGTCTTATCCCAAACTCAAAAAAGCCTATGAAAAAGGTACCAGGGGCATCTCATGGGGCCCCCTACTGACCCTGGGCCCTCGGGCAGTGCCCGAGTTTCCAAATGGTCAGTCCTCCCCGTCATACTCTTGCTTCCAAGGCAGGTTTGAATCTGATAGGTGGATATGAGAAATGTTTTAATATTGACATGTTTATTACTTGAAGTTTGCTGTATGTGAGAGGCAGCAATGAGTTTGCAGTGCATGTATCAGTATCATGAACAAATTTGTCCAAAATCCCCAATACACCATACCATGTTTCTTCAATAAATTATTATCCAAAGCCTCAAAAAAGCAGATATACAAACATTTTGGCACCTCTGAGCCATATGTCTATACCTTCTTAGGGGGAGACACCAAGATTTTAAAATGGAAACCCTGAGAAATACAGAAAATTAAAATTTGTACTTCTATATGACCAAGGCTAATATAGAGTGTCTTTACCCTGCTAAAAGGACCCTAAGGGTTCATTTACACTTGCTTCGACTTCAACACACGTTAAAGCGCTTACTGCTTCAACATGCTTTTTTGATGTGTTTTTAATGCTTCTGCGATGCTTCAATTATACTTCGGTGGTGCTTTCTTGCAGATTCAAAGGAGAGGTACAGCCAATGCTCGTTTGGCTGCACATCTCCTGTAGATCACAGGAGTGCAGTTAGTTCTGCACAACTGTGACCCAGTGGGCTGAAGTCTGCTGCCGGCTGACATCACTCAGCTGGTCCAGGCTTGCAAAAGATCCGGAATTTAAAGTCGGAATCCACCCCAGAGTCAGGAGCGG
Organism: Staurois parvus; assembly: GCF_062004578.1. Taxonomy (NCBI): domain Eukaryota; kingdom Metazoa; phylum Chordata; class Amphibia; order Anura; family Ranidae; genus Staurois; species Staurois parvus. Next base: position 2,769,745 of record NW_028317943.1, read on the forward strand.
CACCTGGCTCAGCCTCATAGTGTGCCACTGAGAGCCTGAGCCAGCTGCTCCCTCCCCTCCACAGCCCAGTGATCCAGTGAGCCCTACTTCTCTTTTAATGAAGATTCGCAGATACCCTATGTGTGTTTAATAATCTCTCATATTATATCTCCCCTTGCAATACCTTCAAAACAAAGTGAAACTAAATTTGAATAAAAGCCTCTCAAAAGCTGCAGGTGCTGTCAGTGAGCTTTGTCATAGACTTCTATGGAGGCTTTGGAGATGTTTTGAAGCACCAAAAAAGTGTTATGGGGTATAATTTTTGAAGGAAAGCAAAGCAAACGCAACGTGGAAACAGGACTATAAGCTAACTATTTTATTTAGTGCTTTGATTCGTGTTCAGAGTGCTTTAAAAACGCATGTCCAATGCTATGTTTTGAAGCAAGCGTAAACGGGCCCTTAGAGATCTTAAAGTTTTAGTTCATCTTTATATCAAAGCCGGAGGCAACATAGCAGGATGGGCCAGCCATTGGGCATATGGCTTCATCAGAACAAGAGTGAGTGCTCTAGCTCATTCAAGATCTGCACATGCAAAGTACACAATCACCCTTTCTATTGCAGCAGTGGCTGAGCTCAGCCTTGTGTGACAGAGAACAAGCCCACTGTGTGTACAAAGGTATTGAGTGAGCTTGGCAGTGAGCTACAGCTGCACAAACATCAGTGCCAATTGGTTCTCCTTTCCTGTTATCCCATCTGTGCTCCTATTGCTCTCCTCAACTTTAGATGCAATTCATTGCAGTGTATTCTCTTGCAGCAACTGGCTAACACATTGCTCAAATAATTCAGCCATCTCCTCCATGCCAATTTTTGGGACAATCGCTGGAGTAACTATGGGTTAAGAGGAGGAACAGGGCATTTTTTCAGCTAAAAAATATTTTATTCTATATTGGGCCTGGAAAACAGAGGAGGAGGGTGAGGGCTTGGCTAACCACTTCACCACATCTTCTATGTGCTCTGGCTGTATAACAGTCACCCTGCCCAGAAATAAGGGGAAAAAACACTTGGTTCACAGCATAACATTGGTTTTCCCACCCTACTTTTATTATTTTATCCTTTGTTGTCGTCACATCAGGTGACTTCAAGATCCTAGATTACAGTAGCAAGGGGGATCTCACCTGTTATGTCTCAACGCATTTAGTGTGTCAGGAGTCAGCACAAGACATGACCAGATAAATGTAGCTACACACAGAAACTGGGACCAGATCAGGTGTATATATTTTTAACGCTTCCATGCTACCCTATTGCAGAAATACTGCTACAGGGGGCACGGGTGCGCAAAATCATGTATATATACGTAATTTTGCAGCTCCGCGTAGGGCGCGTGTGTGCCACCAATCGCGGCCTCAGCTATCAATCACTGGGTCCTGGCCAGTGATTGCTTGCCAGCACCCAGTGATCACCAAGCATTACCAATGAGAGAGAGACCTGTGTATAAACAACACAGATCTCTCCCCTGCCAGCTCCTGCACACTGTTTTGTATGGCTCTGCATACCTACTGACTTCTGGGAGACACCTGCTGGTGGACACTAAAACTGCAGCTTTCCGCCCAGGGAAGCACAGTGCCACCAGCAGAAGAAACAGGTCATGACATATTGGGTTTCAAATATCCCACTTCCTCAGGCTCTGTGAAACACTTTTATGAGTCTCCGGGAGCATCCCTTCAATGTAAAAGAAAATATACCATTCTATTACTCCACAATAGTGCGTGATCCTTAAAGCGAAGCTCCACCCAAAAGTGGAAGTTCTGCTTTAAGGCCTCGTCCCCCAGTCCTCATTAAGGATTGGCACCTGTGGGGAGCAGGTACTCGATTTCCCACTTCTGCTGCGATCTCCTAGGTGATCAGAAGTGTAAGTTGCCCGCCCTCCCCATAGTTTTCTGGGACACATGACAGGTCCAAGAAGACTACGGGATGATTCACAAGGCACAGCTCTACTCGCACATGCTCAGCCAGCACCTGGCTCTGAAGCTGCACGCTGTCACAGCCAGGTGCACATACTTAAGATGCCAGCGCTGGGAAGAGAGGATGGCAGGTGAATGCAGCTGGTACAAACACACAACTGGATTGAGGGACAGGTGAGTGTCTGTTTTTGTAGCTGCTGACTTTCACTTTTTTAGATTTGGACTGGAGCTCTGCTTTAAGGAGCACAGATGCTATATCCACCTGAGGACCTGTGATTTACCGTACGTTGCTGGACTTCAAATGGTTATACCAGGATGATGCCTGCAGCTACAGGCATCATCCTGTATTGGTATTTAGAGCCAGCAGTTGGCTCTCTTGTAAAAGCAATCCTAGCAGCTAACTAGCCACTCGATCGCTTTTACAAGCAGCAAGAGGGTGTAAAACATCTTGTGGTATATGTGTTTCCCTGGGTAAGGCAGGGGCAAGAAATGTCTTATACATTGAAGGTATACTCCCTGAGAAACCTACAAGTGTTTTACAGAACATGATAAAGTGGGAAATTTAGAACACATGGAATGGGTTGTGACATAGCTGTCAAGAACTCCCCTGCTACTGTCATCTAGGATCTTGAAGTCATCATTTTCAAAGTAGGGTGGGAAAGCCAATGTTATACTGTGAAACAAATATTATTTAATGTCAATAAATTGTGGAACTGTAAATAGGCACTAATGTATTGTACTTTTAGTATTTTGTGCAGAAATGTACATCATTTTAATAGCAGATGGGTTTATACTCTGCTCTCCTCAGCCACACAAACTACAATTCAATGCAAACAAGCAATGAGAATAGAGTAGCAATAAATATAGCACTGCTTATATCACGCTCTTTAGATCTTTGGTTGCACACTGCACCACAGACTTTCTTTCCCAAAAATACTGTCAGCTGTCCCTTTCTCTAATTTCAACACACTAACAAAGGGCTGCTGGAAAAGCATTCTTCTATATTGTGCAGACAGTGATTTCACTAAAAATCATAATTGGCCAATGTCTTACTTGACCTCTAGTCAGGGGGTGTGATCAGAGGTCAGGTTTGGTCAATGAAAGCTTTTTGCAAAGCATTATGGGATGTATGACTGAGCAATTCCAGTCAAATATCCCAAAAGTTTGTATTCAATCTGAACTATCTGAACACAGAAAGTTCAGTCCAAACCTGGGTTCTGTCCAAACTCTAAGCTCCGTAAACAATATTGACACATCTGCTCCCAGCTGCCCCAGGGAGTCACGGGAGACGATGTTAAAAACATGAAAAAAAAAAATAAAACCAACCAACGCAACTAATGACAAAGAAGTATATAGAATTTTTATCATGGGCTGAACCTCATGGTAAAATCCACCATGTACCAACATTATCTCTAATAAATTATTATTATTATTATTATACAGTATTTATATAGTGCCAAAAAGTTTGCTCAGCACTGTATATTATAGTGGGAGACAGTACATGAGACAATACAGTAACAATACAATACACTAGGGGTTTGAGGGCCCTGCTCCTTGGAGCTTACAATCTAGGAGGGAGGGGATAGTGGCTGTGGGGCTGTGGGGGATAGAGTGGTAGGAGGGGTGGAGGAGATCAGCTGTTAGGTGAGGGGGGTAGGCTTCCCTGAAGAGATGGGTTTTCAGGGTGCGCCTAAAGGTGAGGAGGGTAGGTGACAGTCTGATGGATTGGGGTAGTCCTGGAGAAGTCCTGGAGTCGGGCATGGGAGGAGGAGACCAGGGAGCTAGAGAGTAGGAGGTCTTGTGAGGAGTGAAGATTACGTGTTGGGTGGTATTTGGGTATCAGGTCGGTGAGGTAGTTTGGGGCAGTATTATGAATAGCTTTGTACGTCAATGTTAGTAGTTTGAATTTTATGCGTTGGGCAATCGGAAGCCAGTGGAGGGAATAACAGAGGGGGGTGGCAGATACGGAGTGGTTGGTAAGGTGGATGAGTCTGGCCACAGAGTTCAGGATAGACTGAAGCGGGGAGAGTCTGTGATGAGGTAGGCCAGTGAGGAGGGAGTTACAGTAGTCGAGTTGTGAGATAATAAGAGAGTGAATGAGTTGTTTAGTAGTGTCTGGGGTTAGGAACTAACGTATTTTGGAGATGTTGCGGAGGTGGAGCCTGCATGAATTTGTCAGCGATTGGACATGGGGCTGGAAGGACAGATTGGAGTCTAATAATAAATGGAAAACACAGATTGGGGATTTATTAAAGCATATCGAAATTTCTTTACAAAAGGCATGAATACATTACGTAAAGAGGAGTTCCCCCAGAAAAATTTAAAGTCAGGAGCTACAAATACTGTAGCTGCTGATTTTTAATATTAGGACACTTACTGTCGCCACAGCGAACTGAGCAGAAAGTGGGATAGAGTATCTGTAAAAACCAGGTACCCACTCCCCCAAAAGTTGCCAAATGTGGCAGCAGAGAGGGGAAGAGGCAGACAAGTGGAGCTTCCCCTTTTGGGCGCATTAAGTATATTTTATCAGCAGCATCATTTCTGTCTTGTTTTGTCTAAAGATACATCAAATTTCCACCTGTTTTTGGAACGGGACAGATTGCAGGAAAGAGGAAATATTTTCTACAGCTGGTATGTAGATTGTGCTTTTGTACTCAGTTATCCTCCTGCAGTCACATCCTAGAGTTAAAGCCAATTTACTCAAAACTTGTAGGGGTGCATATATAAATAAACAGAAAATAAGTAAGGAGTTAAACACACAAAATAGATTTAAACTGTATATTTATTCAAGTGCAGAAGAATGAGAAGCAATATAAAATGTGATTTACATTTTTCTGTTCATCAGTATCTAGCATTTTATTTAAATGTCCTTGTAAATGCTTCTTAGATCTAAATTACATGGATGCTAATCTAATGCAGCTCATAAATGTAATCCCTTGTTGAGAAACACTTCATTTACAACACATTGCATTGGGTTGCACAAGAAAAGGACATGAAAATCAACCATGTAATTTCAGTCTTATGTTCTAGGAGAGTAGGTAAGCCTTTTCAGTGAAAGCATGCAGGTGTTAAAAATTATTTTGTAGAAATAGAGTACCAAAAAATTTCCATGTGTTTATTCCATTCATAACCTACAACACAGCTTGCCAGTCCTTATATTAAGTGCTTGAATTTGTTCTGCATTTTCAGGCTTTTTTTGTAACTTATTTTCATCTAGTAAAATCCTGCAAATAACATACTTCCTTTCCTTTGGGTGGCTACATTAAATCTACTACTGTATCTATAGAGGGAGCCATGATTGTCACAAAAGCTATTCTCCTGATCCTGACTGTTAAGGGGTATTCTTCTCTTCATCTCTGTTAGATGGGGCAGTAGGTGCTGGTAGTTTACAGAAGAAAGCTGGAAGGCAGATTATTTGTGCTTTCAGTTCAATTCGAAGGAAAGGGCAAAGGTACTGCATTTCTAGCAAGATCAGCAGGCATTTTCTGTACATTATGAAAATGTTCACTACCTTAACAAAGAAAACAAATGCACACACAAGTGTCAAAGGACTGCTCAGCTGAAATGCTTTAATGTTTGTTCTGGAGTTTAAAATCCTAGGGTTCATGTACACTGCAGCTGCTAAACTGACGTTCAGGAGCTTTTCTGCATTTTTTTCAGCAGCCCCTGAACTCACCCTAATGTTTTCCTATGTGTCCATGTACACATAGTCGTTTACAGGCAGTGGAGTTTACAGTCGCTTTTATAAACGCATCAAATTTGCGTTCAGGAGTAGATTTTATCAGCGTTCTAAACTTTTGTAAATGTGTGTAAAAGCGACTAACAGCATTTATAAGTGTTTGAGTTTAGAAGCGTTTTTTAACTGATCCATATCCACATGCTATCCAGAGCCTTTTTTCATCATCAGAAATGCATGCAAAGCATTTTTCATGTATTCAGATGGACCTAGTACACCAGCACAGTCAGCTCCAGGTTTTGTGTGAAGGAAAAAATGGTAGAACATGCTGCATTATGCTCATGATGGGATCCATAGTGAATACAACCAGAAAAGATAGGTAATCTGAAACACATACTGCTCTCTCTGCTTCTGCTCTCTCTATTCCTCTCAAAATGTCTGAAATAGTTAATTTGTTTACTGTTTTTCAGTGCATTCATTCAGAAGTGTTTTCTAAACACTCCATGTGGAGGTCAAATAGAAATTTCCAAAGCAGGGAAAATAATGGAGAGAGAGGTAATTAAAGTGCTTAAAATGGCAAATCTCTGCAGAATGTATACATTTATAATACAATACTGGACCAACCAAGTGAATTATAGGAGGAGAGGAATACTTTACCAAATTGTATATGGTTAATAAACCCCTTTGTCATGGCCTGTATAAAGAACACAGGTTTGAAAGGAAAATGTATTCACCAACACCATGGTGAAATAAATAGTAAAGCCCCTGCTTAAGGGGAGCTTGCCATGAACAGTCTTCCACACACTAGAAACAGATGCTAGCCAAGATTAATAAGTCATGAGTAAATGCTGAAACGGCATGAAAAGCATTGATTTCTTCAGCCCATAGTGTCTTGCTTTTACTATTGAAGATGTTATCACAACAATAAAGTGGGTGATTTTTTTCAGAGTGCGGCCCCCTGCGTTTATCTTCCTTGGTGAAATTTTTTTGTGTTTTTTATTATTGTTCTGCCTTTATTTAAACTGTACTTTACTGTAAATTTCTATTGAGCAACATTGGATTACTTTTTTCAGTCTACATTACCATTATTTATACTCAACTTCAAGAATTAGATACCTTTGGTAGAGCTTAGAGACATGTAATTATAAAATGGGTATGTTTTATTTTTACTTCTGCGTTTATACAATATATTCTTTGATGCTTGATATTTGTTATGCAGAATTTTATATTTCCCTACTGTACTCTGTATTGTATATTATGACACTGTCTTGCTACCCTCTTTTTCATTGTAATTGCATTGTCTGTTTTACATATGTAGTTCTTTAACCAGTTTTAATGTTTTCAATAAATCCCAATCTGATATTTCTTCCCTGTATTCAAAACATCATTTTCTAACAACATATACATTGAGGCTGATTTATCTACTGTGTGAAGATTAAAGTGGTTGTAAAGGTAAAAGATGTTTTACTTTAATGCATTCTCTACATTAAAGCAATTCTAAAGGTTAATTTTTTTTTAAATAACAAACATGTCTATACTTACCTGCTGTGTGCAGTGGTTTTGCACAGAGCAGCCTGGATCCTTCTCTTCTCGGGTCCCCCGTAGGAACTCCTGGCTCCTCCTGTCTGTCGGGTGCCCCCACACCAAGCAGCCTGCTATGGGGGTACCCGCTGCTTTGTGTGTCCCTTTACCAGGGGTGGACTGATTATTCGAGCACTCGGGCGCTGCCCGAGGGCCCGGGGTCAGTAGAGGGCCCCATGAAATGCCCCTGATACCTTTTTTATAGGCTTTTTTGAATGTGGGCAAGGACACAGGGGCCCCATGATCCCCTATTGCCCGGGGGCCCCATGAGTTGTCAGTCCGCCCCTGCCCTTTACACATGAAGCTGCAGATTTGCCCCACCCCCTCTCTCTTCATTAGCTGACTGGCTGTGATTGACAGCAATGGGGGCCAGAGACCGGGACAGCTGAAGCTGTTATTGACATCACTGAAGCGCAATGAGGTTCAGGTAAGTGAGGGGGCTGGGGGCACTGCTGCACACAGAAGGTTTTACCTTCATGCATAGAATACATGAAGGTAAAAAACCTTCAGCCTTTACAGCCACTTTAAGATAAAAAACCTTTTAAGAGGAGTTCCTTCCCTAAATACTCACCTAGGCCCGATCTTGGTCCAGTGCTGTGCATGTCTTCCTATGGTAGTTACTTGGCAGGGGGAGGAACCAGAAACTCTGGCGGAAGACCCAAGAAGAGGAGGATTGGGGCTGCTTTGTTCAAAACCATTGCACAGAGCAGGTAAGTATAACATGTTTGTTATTTTAATTGAAAGAGGGGAAGCTTTACAATCACTTTAACTTCAATTATCCAGTCATGTAAAAATTACTGTTTATTTATTTTATCTGCACATGACTGGATAATTGAAGTAAATGTTCACACAATTTAACAGCTTCCCGTACACCCTATAGCAGATATACTGCTACAGGGCGGCACGGGTGCACAAAATCACGTATATATACATGATTTTGCATTGCTGGGTAGGGGGTGCATGCAAGGTGATTACTCTCTGGCACCAGGTGATTGTCAAGCATCTCTGATGGGGGGGAGAACTGTTAGTAAACAAAGCAGTTCTCCTCCCTGGCAGCTCGTGCACACTGCTTTGCATGGCTGTGCAAAGCAACGTGCTTACAGTGAAGCACTAACACAGGACACAATGTAAAACACCACACAGCCCACAGTTAACCTTTTGATCGCCCCACTTGTTAACCCCTTCCTGCCCAGTGCAATTAGTAAAGTGTCAGTGCTTTTTATTAGCACTGATCACTGTATTGGTGTCACTAGAGATGTAAGTGACACCAAGTCAGTTCCCCAGTGCAATTAGTAAAGTGTCAGTGCTTTTTATTAGCACTGATCACTGTATTGGTGTCACTAGAGATGTAAGTGACACCAAGTCAGTTCCCCCCAGTGTCAGAATGCCCGCCGCAGTCCCGCTATAGGTCACTGCCATTACTAGTAAAAATTAAACAAAAAAAAAGCTGGTATATATACCGCCATTTATAAATCCTATAACTTTCACGTAAACCAATTAATTTATACGTATTGGGATTTTTTTTTAGCAAAGAAATGTAGAAGAATACATTTTGGCCTAAATCTATCATGAAATTTGATTTTTAAAATGTTTTTACTGGACATGTTTAATAGCAAAAAGTCAAAAATATTGTTTATTTCTTAAAATTGTCGGTCTTTTTTTTATAGCGGAAAACATTTAAAATGCACTGGCGATCATATATCAGTGAAAAAAAGCTCAATTTGTGGGAAAAAAGGACATAAATTTCATTTGGGTGCAGCACTGCATGATCGCGCAATTGTTAGTTAAAGTAATGCAGTGCTGTAATGCAAAAATGGCCTTGTCAGGAAGTGGGCGTAAATCCTCTGGAGAGCAAGTGGTTAATATGTGAAGAATAACCAGTAAATTAGCCTTATTATATGCAAGGTAAGAATAAGAGCAGTTGGTCCTACTTCCAGATTTGTCAGGGTCTCCAAATTTTTACCCGCTACTCACATCACTTCAAAAAACAGCTTGTGACCACAAAGAATTTTATAAAAGATAGTCTTGTAGGTAGTACAAGCAAAGCACAAAATGACAGTGTTGTCTTGCTCTAAAAGCTTTGCTTCAGTATGACAGACATTACATTGATCTGTTCAATTATCCTGCATGTGTCAGTGTGCCCATTGCTTGAACTGTGTGGGGAAAAGGTCTGGCACCACTTTTGGAGGATTCCAAATGTACTATATCAGTGTCATAGGGCTATGGCTAATGGCAACCAGAAAACACGTTTGCTTTGACAGTTGATTGCAATCTAGTTCATCCAGGCACCAATGCCTTGCTCTTCTAAAGTGCCCTGCTGTAGACTAGAAGATAAAAGTCAAAAAACAAAACTGCTATACTATAAAGTACAATCTTAAAAGTATTACTGACAGAGAAGACGGCTGCACACTGTTCCTCTAAATTATACTTTTGTTTTACTGTGTAGTCTCTTGTAATCCATTCCTTTGCTCTTTTTAAGAGTACAGTATATCAGAAAACAAATTACTTAATTATTATGGTGCCCTTGTTAAATAAGACTTTGTTAAATAAAAGTACATTAATTTTTTTTTTGCCAAAGATATTTATTCGAGACCAGTTTAGATATATAACTGCAATTTGCAGCATTTTCTAGACTATGTGTTAACAAGAAACCACTAAGACACATAAACACTGAAACAACATTTATATCAATGTGTCAGAGCAGAAACGATTAAGTGCCACGTTTGCAAAGCAGCATTTTAATCTCTGCAATAGCTTGTCCCCTAGGAATAGAAATTAAGTGAATGTCAGGTAAGAAGGCATTGGTGCAATGGCAGTGTCAGCCAAAATGCTATTATGTTCACATTTTTAAACTAAACAATAATCATTTAAATCTCACATTTCCCTGCGCATAATGCTTTATATAGGTTACAGGTTCCTGTAAGAACACTTAATATTGTGTGCATCTGAAAGCTTATCTGACAGTAAACATGAATATAGAATACAACAGACACAGAATGATAAATTAAATGTCATTGTGTGCTTTTCTTCAGCTCATAATAATAACAAAGTTCAGATATTGCATTAAAGTCGTTATCACTGACAAATAATTCAAAGTTCCAGATTTGAATGCACCTTAAACTCCCTTTATTATTGATATTGCAACAACAGACAAAATATTAAATGTAATAGGCAATATGTTTGTACATGGCCTTGAAGCATCTTGTCCACTAAGTGGTAGATGTATACAAAGTAATTCAGTGTAGCTTAGGGTGTGGTTGCCATCATATCTATTTCTATAGTGCAAAAAAATTACATCTTACATTTAATGGGATTTTTAAGGCAACCTTAAATTGCACAAGAGAAGCCACTTTAAAAAAAAAAATAGAAAATCTACATTTTATTTATACATGTCGGTTGTATCCCCCATAGCTGCTTTCCATCTTGCAACCTCAAAGTTTGATTGCAGATATTTTAAGTCGTGGATCCAACGTGTTTCAAATGCTTAACACAGATACTTCTTCAGGGATATGATACCATTCTAGAATAGTAATTATTAATTAATTTTAGCAAACATTATCATAACTATTTAGTAGTGAACCAAACCATATGAGGTAGAAAACTTACATAACCACCACGGATATTCAGAGAGAAGTGTCAGGAGATGAATCCCCTCCAAAAATGAGGCCATCATTTTGATGTGCAAAGACCACTGGTGCCACACCCCAACCACTGCCATATTAAAGCGTACATATATATATTTTTTACTAAGTGGTAGATGTTGACATCTTGGTTGCTACATAAGCAAATGTGCTGCCATAACAACTGTAGACACATGGGAATTGATTTACAAGAAAATAAGCTGTTGCATTCTGTAAGAAAATTTGTGCCAAAGCTTAGTGAACGAGGTGAAGCTTTGCTGACTACCTTCATCCAATCACGTGCAAGCAAAAAAAACATGTTTCTCTTTTAATCACGTGTAATTGGGGATTCCTTGCAAAATACAAACAGTCTATTTGCCTTTAGTAAATCAATCATTTGACTTTATACAGTAAACAGTTGCATAAGTGCTGTTGACCATAGCAAGTAAAATCAAACTGTTTGTACTGGTCTGACAGCAAAGTTCATTGTAAATTGCTCTGTATTCAAGAATTAGCACTTATAGGGATACTATCCCTTTGGCATTCAGTGCACATCCAGAGCATGTTTAACCACTTCAGCTCCGGAAGGTTTGCCCCCTTCCCGACTTGGCCATTTTTTGCTATTCAGCACTGCGCTATTTCAACTGGTAATTACATGGTCATGTACCCAAATGACAGTTATGCCCTTTTTTTCATACAAATAGAGCTTTCTTATGGTGGTATTTGATCACCACTGTTTTTTTTTTTATTTTCTGTGATATAAATGGAAAATTTGGAACAAAACCCTTTATTTTCTACTTTTGGTTTTAAAAAATATCCAATACATTCGAAGCTAGTTGTACATTTAGACCAAAATGTGTTCTGCTACATGTCTTTGGTGAAAAAAAATCCCAATATGTATAAAACAATTGGTTTGAAAGTTGTAGCGTCTGAAAACCATGGTATACAGTGGGGATCGAAAGTTTGGGCACCCCAGCTAAAAATTTCTATTAATGTGCATAAAGAAGCCAAGGAAAGATGGAAAATCTCCAAAAGGCATCAAATTACAAATTAGACATTCTTATAATAGGTCAACAAAAGTTAGATTTTATTTCCATCATTTACACTTTCAAAATAACAGAAAACAAAAAAATGGCGTCTGCAAAAGTTTGGGCACCCTACAGAGTTAATATCTTGTACTGCCCCCTTTGACAAGTATCACAGCTTGTAAACGCTTTTTGTAGCCAGCCAAGAGTCTTTCAATTCTTGTTTGAGGTATCTTTGCCCATTCTTCCTTACAAAAGTCTTCCAGTTCTTTGAGATTTCTGGGCTGTCTGTCACGCACTGCTCTTTTAAGGTCTATCCATAGATTTTCAATTATGTTGAGGTCAGGAGATTGTGAAGGCCATGGCAAAACCTTCAATTTACTCCTCTTGATGTAATCCCCCGTGGATTTCGAGGTGTGTTTAGGATCATTATCCATTTGTAGAAGCCATCCTCTCTTTAACTTCAGATTTTTCACAGATGGCATCAAGTTACCATCCAAAATTTGCTGAAATTTTATTGAATCCATTTTTCCTTCTACTCGTGAGATGTTCCCTGTGCCACTGGCTGCAACACAACCCCAAAGCATGATTGATCCAACCCCATGTTTAACAGTTGGACAGAGGCTCTTTTCATTAAATTCTGTGCCCCTTCTTCTCCAAACGTACCTTTGCTCATTCCGGCCAAAAAGTTCAATTTTAACCTCATCGGTCCACAGAACTTGTTTCCAAAATGCATCAGGCTTGTCTATATGTTCATTTGCAAAGTTCAAATGATGATTTTTGTGGTGAGGACGTAGAAGAGGTTTTCTTCTGATGACTCTTCCATGAAGACCATATTTGTACAAGTATCTCTTTATAGTGGAATAGTGTACCACAACTCCAGTGTCTGCCAGATCTTTCTGGAGGGATCGTGCAGTCAAACATGGGTTTTGAATTGTTTTTCTCACAATCCTGCGAGCTGTTCTGTCTGATATTTTTCTTGGTCTTCCAGATCTTGCTTTAACTTCCACTGTTCCTGATGACTGCCATTTCTTAATTACATTCCGAACAGAGGATATTGACATCTGAAAACACTTTGCTATCTTCTTATAGCCTTCTCCAGCTTTGTGAGCGTCAACTATTTTCAGTTTCAGTTTTCTAGACAACTGCTTAGAAGAACTCATGGTGCTGATTGTTGGGGCAAGGTCAGATGAGTCTGGGCATTTAAAACCTTTGAGATTGACATAAACTGGTCTTCCCAGACGATGATTGAGAACAATCCATGACACTGGCAGGTCTCAGCTTGGCAAAGGGGGCAGTGCATGCTATAAATTCTGCAGGGTGCCCAAACTTTTGCAGACGCCATTTTTTGTTTTCTGTTATTTTGAAAGTGTAAATGATGGAAATAAAATCTAACTTTTGTTGACATATTATAAGAATGTCTAATCTTTAATTTGATGCCTTTTGGAGATTTTTCCATCTTTCCTTGGCTTCTTTATGCACATTAATACAAATTTTTAGCTGGGGTGCCCAAACTTTCGATCCCCACTGTATATATATTGGAATTTATGCTGCTTTTACTTTCTGACTGATTTCTTGAGATGCTAAAATGTCAGCGCAGTACAAAAAGCCCCTAAATGACCCCTTTTTGGAAAGTAGACACCCCATGTTAAGTCCATGGAAAATGTTATTTCTTGTCACAAAGAAGTTTGTGCCACACATCACTCACTCTTCTAACCACTTGAAGATCAAGCCTTTTCTGACATTTTTTGTTTACATGAAAAAACATTTTTTTGGTAGAAAATTACTTTGAACCCCCAAACATTATATATATCTATATATATATCTATATATCTATATATATATATATATATATATATATATACACACAGTGGGATTGCATTTTTTATGTGACACAGTATTTGCGCAGTGATTTGTAGAGGGCAAATTTTTTGGAAAAAATACACTTTTATTTAATTTTAAAAACAGCATATATTGCCTAATTGTTTGATAGAATGAAAAATATGATGCTACACCAAGTAAATAGAAACCAAACATGACATTCTTTAAAATTGCGCACACCCATGCAATGAAACAGACTACGTACATTTTTAATATCCATTAGTAACACTTTAAAAGCCTTTCCAGGTTACCACTTTAGATTTACCCAGGAGATCTAGTGCTAGAATTACTTCCCTTGATCTGACATTCATGGTGATACCTCACATGCATGGTGCAGAGTCCAAGAAAGCCATGGAAGGTGGAGGGGGGTCATCCCTTCCTGCTGCTTGTAAAAGTGATCCAGCAGCTAATTAGCTGCTAGGATTGCTTTTACATATACAGTATGTACAAGCAGAGAACACGGGCATATGATGAACTGGGTCTGTGGACCAATATGGCCACAATTCATTCTTTATTGTAATGCCCATGTTAAGGATTAGGCCCAAAAAAGTTTTCCATTCGGAAACCGTTATAGGTTTCCATGCAAATTGTCAGGCAAGAGCTGAATTTGGGTGGGTGACGATGTATTGTTGTGCGTATATATATTGCTTTTGCCCACAATCACTTGATACAAATCTTCCAACACTACTGCCAGCAGTAGTGTTTAGCAGAGGTGCTAAACACTACTGCTGGCAGCCAATGGGGCTGATCCTGCTAACAGTGCATTTTTGGGGACACTATACCAAGGGGGCACTAGTATAGTTCTGTTCCTAATCAATATATTGATCCATACAAACACTATACTAGTATAGGGGGCGATCAGCAACCTATAACATGAGTGCAATAGTGTGCGGGAAATCTAACACTAGCTGACCCTGGCTGAGAGGGGTGCTAACTGACCCTGACATTATCTGATGTTGCTAGTGGCAGTAATAAAGTATTCAGTGAAAAATTCTATATTTTGACATTGTACTAATGGAACTGGCTGGGTGATGGGGTGATAAAAGGGTTAATAGGGGAGATCAAAGCATTAAATGTGCTAATTTAAAGTGTGTGTATAAAATGTAGTGCTTTTACACAAAGTGTGGCTCTTCTCTCCGTGGACCGAGGGGGGGGCAATGGGCTACAAACGCATGCATGTTCACACCCTGTAATAGAAAGTGACGTAAGGGTACATTGTTTTATCCAGAGACGCTGCTTGCCTGTACATTGCGAGGAGGGATGGCGGTCATCAGGTACTTAAAAAAACAATTCTCACAGCGGTCGTAGGGGGGGAGCAGTGTGAGTTCAGGCGTGCAGTGCCTCTCTGTGTTGGTACAGCCACAGCGACATACCCGTACGTTGTTGTGCCTGTAGCTGCCACCTGTCCACAGTGCAATGCGGGTGGGCGGACAGAACAAGGTGAAAGACCTCCACATCCTTTAATACTCGCCTTCCCATGCACATCTGAGAGGGTGCGGAAAAGAACAACTTTCCACAGCCACAGAGAAAAACACACTGCTGCTTAGGAGTTGCATGAGTATACCATAAATCCTAATGACATCCTGGAAACCACAGCATAGCTTCCTGTACTGGGAACCACACTGCACATGCGGTTGCCCTGTAGCCACGTTTTTGAAAAGGTGCAGGTGTTTTCATTTAAATGGGCTGAAGTGTTCAAGAAATTGCAGCCGCCCAAAACTGCATAGATGTGAATTGGAGCTAACCGTAAATTAGCACCTTGACAGAGTCTTTTAAGCATAAAGAACTCTTTCTTTATTATATACTTTGTGCCTATTGTAGAAAACAAGACAGCTGTGTCAACAGTTCCTCCATGACAACAGGTACATTTAATCTTCTTTTATTGACTACAGTGGATAATTCAAAAGATGTTATCACCGTAAAGAGACTAGTTTTTGCACATGGACTTTATTTCGCATTTATGCTATTTTTTAGTCACGTTATTTTTTTTTTCATTGTGTTATTGTATTTTACGTTGCACAGTAATACATTCATTTGGTTTCACTGTGCTTTTGTATCACCATTTTCTGTTTTATACTAGTTGAACTCTATATATGTTTGCCACATTTATTTATGGTATTTATATGGTCACTTATTAGTCGTTTTATGTCACATGACCTTTTGATGCATATTGTGTTATGATCCTTTAGTCGCATTGCCACATTTTTTGGCCTCACTGTGTGTTGTTATTGTCATTTTTCTGTGATAAATGGTTTGTCCACTTTTAATATTTAAGCACTTCATATTGTATTTTTCCCATTTTCCTCCACCTTCTCATTAATTGTATTCACGTTATTTAATTTATGTTATGACAGACTCAGATGTCCCACTATTACTGTGATTTCGTTAATATTTTATTTTTCCCTGATCATTGTCGTGCGTTTTGCCCACAGTCACGGTTTATCGTCTGCTACACCTTTTGGTCCTCATTTTGGACCTTTATTATTTCACTTTTCCCTTCACTCCCATATTCTTTCCATTTACTGATTATGTTATGGTGTATTATCTATTGTCTTCTCATCTCACTATTTGTCTTGGAATGTCTGTGACATTATTGTGATTAGAGCAACATCAATTTTCTGTTTGTTGAGATATATATATATATATATAATATATATATATATTAGAATACAATAAGTAAAAAAAACAATACATATAGAACACATATTATAGGGAATGAGCGACATTCAGCTCTCAATTGCTAAGCATATGCCACACATTTATGTGTCGATTTTATAAAACATCATTCAGTAATTAATTTATGTATGCAAAAGGTTACTCTGCATACAAGCTTATTCCTTCTGTCCCCTCTTGATAAAATAACTAGAAAATTTTGACTTGTAATGTTCCCGTGATGAACATTAAGGAAATGCTCTGAGACATTAGATGGATTAAAACATTTAGGAATAGTTAATCCAGAAATGTGTTCCCTCTTTCCTTTCTTTAGGCAACCATTATATTACATGTTACATTTCAAGTAAACAACATAGTCTGTACTGCAATGAACATATGCATTTGTTTTTTTTTTTTTGTTTTTGAGTTATTTGGGGCAGAAAATTCTGACCTACCATCATAGATTTGCAATGGGTGCATTTTTGTTCCCCGCTTCTGTAAATGGGCTTAGTATCCAAGCATGTACAACTCTTGTGTTCCAACCTCCTATTATCCTTTAGGAAACTTGGAGACAGCACCTTTCCTAATGTGGGAGCTCTTCTACTTATGTATCAACATCAATAAAATGTCATAATAGAGTAGATCAGTATGCAGTTTAGGGATATTCCTTTTTACAATAGTAATACAAAAAACAGGCATAGTATCTTTTTCCTGCCCCTTATATTCTCTATTTTTTTTCTTTATTAGTTGGGATCTGGATTTCCTGGCCACTAGTTGTTGGGCTCTGTTTGTCCCCCATTTTGGTTATCCTCTATCTTTGAATCTATTAATGGTGGATCTACTTTCCAATAAGTATGTGGACTTTTTATAGGAATCGAATTTCACACAAACCAACTCTCCTACAGTACAGGTACAGTATCAATATAATGCTAGGTACACAATATCAGTTTTTTTTTTTGTTCAGCTCAGTGGGCTAAATGAAAAAAAAAAACTGAGGAGCTCGGGAGGAGCTTGCTATACTAACTATCCAATGTTAGTACAAAGATCACCCTGTTGAGCTATTGTGTTCTGACATGGAAACTGCCCCTCCCCTGCCAAAAAAAACACTGGTCAGCACTCACAGCCATTGGCTGCTTGCACTGATCGGATGCCACTCAGATGCTGGTTTTACAGCAGGTCTGTTCAACAGAAGCCGGCCGTTTCTGGCAGACAGTGGTGTACACACAGGCTGAATGTTGGACAATTTCTATTGAACAGGCCGATGCTGGCCGGTATTCTGCCCGTGTGTCCAGGACTTAAGGTAATGCTTGGGATGGCAACTTTAATCTCTTACAGGAACTTGTTACAATCTTCTTTCCTACCACATAGCTCTCTAGTGTAAGAACCAAGAAATCAATACAATGCTTATCCCATGTAGCTGTAAACACACAATTCTCCTGGTTATTATTGAGGTAAACTAACATCCAGCACAGTGGCTTAGAGATTGGCATTTCTGTCTTGCAGCACTGGGATCCCTGGTTAGAATCCCGATCATTACATTAACTTTATTGAGTTCCATGTTTGTGTGGGTTAACCCTCCACACTCCAAAGATTTCCTGGTAATTGTCTCTTTTACAAAATGGCCCTTGTGCATGTGTGTATGTACAGTATATGAGATAGGGACGTTAGAGTGTAAGACCCTTGAGGGCAGAGATTGATGTGAATGCACAGCATATAAGGTGCTATCAAAATTGTTGGAGCTCTATACATGCCTGTAATAAATAAACCACCTCCTCCAGACCTTCACAGATGAACAGGTCATCAATGTAATGGCCATACCACTTCATAGAACTGGAGTAAGGGCTCTGCCCTCCAAATATGCAGAGTTTCTATCACCAGCCTACAAACAATTGAAGGAGGGAAAAACATGCTACCATAAGAGCTCCCCCTGTAGAGGTGAAACTAATTGTGATAGAAAAGCAAAATTGTATTTATTATACTTTTCAAAATGGTGTCTTATATCAATCAATTCAAAAGAGACTGGATGTCAATACTACACCAAACGTACCCAGAGTTCCACTTTAAATCATTTATAACATGTATTATATGTTTGGAATGTCTGAGATACCCCAGCATACTCCTGGAGGTAGGTATTAACCCATTACCCACTACATTAGGAGGACTGATGCCTGCTACAATAGGTATTCCTTTAATGGAGACAGTTCCCATATGTATTTTTGGGAACATATAGAGTATTTGGACCACTGGATAATCTACCATTAAATACTTGTTACTTTTTCTGTAAAGATGCCTCCCCTCCTGCACTATACAAAACAACTGATGATGTAAAATCTTTAGACAATTAGATGTAAGTATCTTTATCCAAAAGTTGCTCTGTTGTTATAAACTACTGTAGTAAAAACTACAACACATTGGCCCTTACTGGTCTGTCTAATCACAATGTCCTTTCTGTTCCTTAATCAAGCACTTGTTCTTATTATGAATAGTGGTTTTAATTTTAGAGAGGTATTTACAATGTACTGTCTGTATATTGCCAGTCATTAGGCGATTTTATTGAGCAATACCCCCAAGGCTAATGGTATACACAGTTGGTGCAACATCTCTCCAGTAGGTAAACATATGTTGGATGGCAGGCATTCTGTTACACCGAGGCAATGTAACACCTGAAGCATAAAGCTGTCTCTGTTGATTCTTCTGGATCTCTGCTCTTCTAATGCTTTCCTCAGTCACTGGCTTTGTGTTCCTTATTTCCTAAGCATGCCTTCCATCACTATAAAAGCAGCGCTGCAAGTCCAAAATGAAAAGCAATGCTGTAAGTTAACAGTACTCTAGGGATTATTTATTTTTTTTCTCGGCTAGAGATTAAATGGCACTGAGCATTTCTCAAGCCTTGAGACGACACCTTTATAGCTTGCTGAATCGGGGCCAGAGAGGGGACAGGACATATTTGCAACCTGTGCTTCCTTTGTAGAACTCCCACTTTTATGAATTATTTAGTTAAAAAGGCAAGCATATAGTCCTGTAGAAATTACTTACTGTGGGTTCCAGTAGTTGATAACATGAATACTAAGCAGTTACTACAATCCTGTTTTGTCATATTAAGCTTTTATCTGTCATTTCACTAGGTATTAAAGTAAGGGCTGTCTTTTGCAGGATAAGGGAAGCATGGATTTTTCAGCACAATTTCTATTTGGAAAAAAAAGTTGAGAAAACTAATTTGAACCTTAAAGGGTAACTCCACTTTGTGGGAAAAAATAGCAAATAAAAAAAAAATAATAATATAGTGTATACAACTGCGGCACAAGTCATCTTGTATTTGAATGTTATTAAATATTACCTTTCCTTTTCAATCTGCAGTGCTGTAATTTTCTGTAAAATGCAATGCAATATGGCTACCTGGATGTAAGGAGGCACACTGACAGCGACAATCCATGTAGGGGGGGCACTCTGATGGGGACACCTGATATAAGGGGTCACTCTGATGGGAATGATCATATGTAAGGGGAACTCTGTTGGGGACAATTGATGTAAGGCAGCACTCTGATGGGACACCTGATGTAAAGGAGCACTCTGATGGGGGCACCTGATGTTAGTGGACACTTTGATGGAGACATCGAATGTAAGGGCGCACTCTGATAGGGACAATGATGTAAGGAGTGCACTCTGGTAGGGACCCTGATGTAAGGGGGCACTCTGTTGGGGGAAATTGATGTAAGGGGGAACTCTGATGGAGGCACTCTGATGGGGACACCTGCTGTAAGGGGAAAAGCTGATGGGAACCCAATTTAAAGGGGGACTCTGATGAGGACTCCTGATTTAAAGAGAGATTCTGATAATGACATCTGATATAAGGAGGGCAGGTTCTGTGTCAGCCTAATACATACTAGTGTTTCCCAGGTCGTGACACTGTGTGACAGGCTCCCAGTGACTCACACATAGTGTGGGCATTACGCCCCCTGACTTTTTTAACTGCACCTACAGACCAGATAGGTTAGATCCGGCCTTGCCAAGCAATATCATTTCCTGCTTGTGTAATTGGCTTACTGATTTTCCCAGAAGTCTGCACTAAGATACAAATCAGATTTTGGGCATTCCCTGAAACAAAAATATCCTTTTTTGGCAAGATACTCCCAAGGAGAAACATGTCTAAAGGATGCAGACCTTGCAATTTTCCCCATTGGAGCCCTGCAAGTGCAGCAGCTGATTGATAATTATAAAACCACACCCATACAGATTCACTCTGCACATGGACACAAGCAAACAGTTTTTTCTCCAGAATAACTAAAGGTAGGAATCTGCAACAAGTGTGCTAAAATCCTTGTAACGTGCACTGTGAAATGTTTTTTCCCAACAAGAGTGGAGTTACTCTTTAATATTAGCTTTGTTGGTGCTCATATCTAATTGTTTACCTAGCAAAGCAATGAAGGAAATGAGTTGTAAATCCAGTATCTAAAATTATGGTAGGTAATGTGATTTGATTTGATTGCTCAAACTAATCTGAGACCTCACTGATGACATAAAGCAATGTTGTACATCTGCTCACATTCAAAGGGTTAAAAAAAAAAAAACACAGTGGGGTTTACTAAAGGAGTAGAAAATGTTCTGTTTTCAGTAGTATTTTGGCTGAATGTTAGCATAGCAAAAATATGGACCCAATTGTGCTGTTTACCAAGTTACTATCATGAAAATACTGATATGTGTACGGCTGGACCAAGCAATGGCATAGCTACAGGGGTCACCCATCCTCCAGGGAACCCATGCAGCTGGTAAATAATGGCTGTTAGAGAAGACCAAACTCCCTATCCGCAGCCGAACTGTACATCATCAGCGAGGGAGCTCGGTCAGACTGTCAATGCACTCAGGAAAGTGAAAGCAGTGGAAGTGGGAGGTGTATTCCTGAGTGTGTGCTGTGCTCTCTGACTCCCCCTACAGTGCAGTACCCAGCTGTGTGATTGAAGGTACTGTACTGCTGATTTTTTGAAAGACTGTATATAATGTATGTTTGTGTGTGTGTATGTGTTGGTATGTGTGTCTGTATATCTGTTAGTGTGTGTTTGCATGTGTATTTATATGCATATATGTGTTTGTGTGTGTGCTTGTATATGTGCTTTTATATGTTAGTATGTGAGCGTGTTTTTATGTGTGCATGTGTGCTTTTATATGTTTGTATGTGTGTGTGTTTTTATGTGTGTATGTGTGTTTTATATATGTTTATTCCAACAATCTAACATTAAATCCATCCCATGATGCACTACAGAACATTTCACCAATCCCATCATACACTTCAGAGCATTCCACCTATCCAATGACACTGAAGAGTATTTCTCCTATCCCATGATACACCACAGAGCATTTCACCCATCCCATGATACACTGCAGAGCATACCACCCATCCCATGACACTTCAGAGCATTTTACCCAGTGGTAGAACTGCCAGTGTCACAAGACCAAGTACTGGCTTTCCGCCACTGTGGGGGGCCCCAATTTGGCAGGAAGGGGATCCACTGCTGTGAAAGGGTCCCACTGCAGGACCATAATAAAGGGACTCACAACAGGAGTAAACGGCCTGGAGGTCAAGGGCAGCAGGCCCAGAGGAAAGGACCTCTGGACAAGTGGGTCAGGGGAACCCTTCATGATTTCTTGCACTGGGGCCCTGAAGGTTCTAGTTACACCTCGGACAAAGTTGCTCCTTTTTATCTGATTTTGTTTGGGAAATCCCTAAGACTAGAATCCCACACTTGGGGTGACAGATAGAAGTAGGCCCGACTTTAGCAATATCTTCCAGAATCCTGGGCAACTATAGAGACCCTAATTTAGATATTTTATTTGTAAATATAGTAGTACATGATTTACAATATCCAGTAGAATCTTTGTTTTTATGTTGATTCAGATTATTCACACCCTAAAAAAAAGGTCAGCTGATAAGGGCACACACTATTTGCAGTGTGTTTGTTGAAATTTGACTAAGATTAATGCACATAAATATATATGAATATAAATGTTCCTAAAGTCATAAATACATCTAAAATGATTTGTAAGGCCCTGTGTTGACAGGGCTTAGGGCTTGTGTTGGTGCCAATCCATATGAAATTGTTTTACGCTGCTGCTGAGATCATTCTGAATTAATTGACAAGCGCATTTGAAAATAAATTGAACCTCTTCTGCCTCTCATTTGACCTGCCCATTTATGTTTAGTCATGTATGTGCAGCATACCTTGGCATGATTTTTTTTTTTCCTGCATCGACACTTGGTACGTTGCGCATACCTATTAATGTCCTATGGGTCATCGGTAGAGATGAGCGAAGAAATGAAAAATTCGATTCGACTGATTCGGCGAATTCGTGGACAATATTCGATTCGAGTCGAATAAATTCGCTGTGAATTTAACTTAAAAAAGGGTGTTTCTAGGCTTCAGAGAGACTTAATATTAGTGCAGAACACTGTACCTTTAATTTAAATGCCCTTGGAGTCTGCTGGGGAAGAGAAATAATACTGTCTGTCAGTATGACATGCAGATGAGTGCCGTCGATCTTAGAATCACTGCACACTTCACTCCTTTGGCCAGTCACGGGGCCAAAACCAGTGTTTGGAGCCACAGTGTGGCGGTGGAGGCAGCAGCAATGGGAGGCCATACAGCAACCTATGACAAAATGGAAACCAGCAGGAGCGTGAGGAGACCTGAAAGTGGCACATGGCAGAGTGGGAGCAATGGGAGGCGGTACAGGGACCCAGGTCACACTATGGGCCCAGCAGCAGCGTGACCAGGCGGTACGGGGGCCCATGGCCGATATGGGGCTTGGTGGCACCTATGGAAGGCCTGTAATCTGCCAGCAACCTATGACAAAATGGACAACCGCAGGAGTGTGAGGAGATTTCAAAGTGGCACATGGCAGAGTGGAAGCAATGGGAGGCCGTACAGGGACCCAGGTCACACTGTGGGACCAGCATCAGCGTGAACAGGCGGTACGGGGGCCCATGGCCGATTTGACCTCATTCATCCCATAGTCCTGCCGACTCACGAATAGCGTGGCCTCCTCAAAGGGCCTGAGCAAGCGCAGGTGTCACACATGAGCTGCCAATGGCTGACATCTAAGTTACACAGGGAGTACCTTTATCCGCTTTTAACATCAGGAAATCTGTGATGGCCTTTAGCTGTTCGTAAAGGCGGTCTAACATATGTAGGGTTGAATTCCACCTTGTTGCAACGTCACAGCATGAGGAGTCGGTACGGGGGCCCATGGCAGATTACATGTCTGGCAGCAGCTATGTGAGGCCCGTAATCTGCCTGCACCCTATGTCAAAAAATTAAACACACCAGCAGTGTGAAGAGACCTGAAAGTGGCACATGGCAGCAGAGTGTGGCGATGGAGACAGCAGCAATGGGAGGCCGTACAGGGACCCATGAGAGACTCTAGACTTGGCAGCAGCATGAGGAGGCGGTATATAGGGGCCCATGGCAGATTAGGGGCCTGGCAGCAGCTATGTGAGGCCCGTAATCTGCCTGCACCCTATGTCAAAAAATTTAACACACCAGCAGTGTGAAGAGACCTGAAAGTGGCACATGGCAGCAGAGTGTGGCGATGGAGACAGCAGCAATGGGAGGCCATACAGGGACCCATGACAGACTCTGGACTTGGCAGCAGCATGAGGAGGCGGTATATAGGGGCCCATGGCAGATTAGGGGCCTGGCAGCAGCTATGTGAGGCCCGTAATCTGCCTGCACCCTATGTCAAAAAATTTAACACACCAGCAGTGTGAAGAGACCTGAAAGTGGCACATGGCAGCAGAGTGTGGCGATGGAGACAGCAGCAATGGGAGGCCGTACAGGGACCCATGAGAGACTCTAGACTTGGCAGCAGCATGAGGAGGCGGTATATAGGGGCCCATGGCAGATTAGGGGCCTGGCAGCAGCTATGTGAGGCCCGTAATCTGCCTGCACCCTATGTCAAAAAATTTAACACACCAGCAGTGTGAAGAGACCTGAAAGTGGCACATGGCAGCAGAGTGTGGCGATGGAGACAGCAGCAATGGGAGGCCGTACAGGGACCCATGAGAGACTCTAGACTTGGCAGCAGCATGAGGAGGCGGTATATAGGGGCCCATGGCAGATTAGGGGCCTGGCAGCAGCTATGTGAGGCCCGTAATCTGCCTGCACCCTATGTCAAAAAATTTAACACACCAGCAGTGTGAAGAGACCTGAAAGTGGCACATGGCAGCAGAGTGTGGCGATGGAGACAGCAGCAATGGGAGGCCATACAGGGACCCATGACAGACTCTGGACTTGGCAGCAGCATGAGGAGGCGGTATATAGGGGCCCATGGCAGATTAGGGGCCTGGCAGCAGCTATGTGAGGCCCGTAATCTGCCTGCACCCTATGTCAAAAAATTTAACACACCAGCAGTGTGAAGAGACCTGAAAGTGGCACATGGCAGCAGAGTGTGGCGATGGAGACAGCAGCAATGGGAGGCCGTACAGGGACCCATGAGAGACTCTAGACTTGGCAGCAGCATGAGGAGGCGGTATATAGGGGCCCATGGCAGATTAGGGGCCTGGCAGCAGCTATGTGAGGCCCGTAATCTGCCTGCACCCTATGTCAAAAAATTTAACACACCAGCAGTGTGAAGAGACCTGAAAGTGGCACATGGCAGCAGAGTGTGGCGATGGAGACAGCAGCAATGGGAGGCCGTACAGGGACCCATGACAGACTCTAGACTTGGCAGCAGCATGAGGAGGCGGTATATAGGGGCCCATGGCAGATTAGGGGCCTGGCAGCAGCTATGTGAGGCCCGTAATCTGCCTGCACCCTATGTCAAAAAATTAAACACACCAGCAGTGTGAAGAGACCTGAAAGTGGCACATGGCAGCAGAGTGTGGCGATGGAGACAGCAGCAATGGGAGGCCTTACAGGGACCCATGACAGACTCTGGACTTGGCAGCAGCATGAGGAGGCGGTATATAGGGGCCCATGGCAGATTAGGGGCCTGGCAGCAGCTATGTGAGGCCCGTAATCTGCCTGCACCCTATGTCAAAAAATTTAACACACCAGCAGTGTGAAGAGACCTGAAAGTGGCACATGGCAGCAGAGTGTGGCGATGGAGACAGCAGCAATGGGAGGCCGTACAGGGACCCATGAGAGACTCTAGACTTGGCAGCAGCATGAGGAGGCGGTATATAGGGGCCCATGGCAGATTAGGGGCCTGGCAGCAGCTATGTGAGGCCCGTAATCTGCCTGCACCCTATGTCAAAAAATTTAACACACCAGCAGTGTGAAGAGACCTGAAAGTGGCACATGGCAGCAGAGTGTGGCGATGGAGACAGCAGCAATGGGAGGCCGTACAGGGACCCATGACAGACTCTAGACTTGGCAGCAGCATGAGGAGGCGGTATATAGGGGCCCATGGCAGATTAGGGGCCTGGCAGCAGCTATGTGAGGCCCGTAATCTGCCTGCACCCTATGTCAAAAAATTAAACACACCAGCAGTGTGAAGAGACCTGAAAGTGGCACATGGCAGCAGAGTGTGGCGATGGAGACAGCAGCAATGGGAGGCCTTACAGGGACCCATGACAGACTCTGGACTTGGCAGCAGCATGAGGAGGCGGTATATAGGGGCCCATGGCAGATTAGGGGCCTGGCAGCAGCTATGTGAGGCCCGTAATCTGCCTGCACCCTATGTCTAAAAATTTAACACACCAGCAGTGTGAAGAGACCTGAAAGTGGCACATGGCAGCAGAGTGTGGCGATGGAGACAGCAGCAATGGGAGGCCGTACAGGGACCCATGACAGACTCTAGACTTGGCAGCAGCATGAGGAGGCGGTATATAGGGGCCCATGGCAGATTAGGGGCCTGGCAGCAGCTATGTGAGGCCCGTAATCTGCCTGCACCCTATGTCAAAAAATTAAACACACCAGCAGTGTGAAGAGACCTGAAAGTGGCACATGGCAGCAGAGTGTGGCGATGGAGACAGCAGCAATGGGAGGCCGTACAGGGACCCATGAGAGACTCTGGACTTGGCAGCAGCATGAGGAGGCGGTATATAGGGGCCCATGGCAGATTAGGGGCCTGGCAGCAGCTATGTGAGGCCCGTAATCTGCCTGCACCCTATGTCAAAAAATTAAACACACCAGCAGTGTGAAGAGACCTGAAAGTGGCACATGGCAGCAGAGTGTGGCGATGGAGACAGCAGCAATGGGAGGCCGTACAGGGACCCATGAGAGACTCTAGACTTGGCAGCAGCATGAGGAGGCGGTATATAGGGGCCCATGGCAGATTAGGGGCCTGGCAGCAGCTATGTGAGGCCCGTAATCTGCCTGCACCCTATGTCAAAAAATTTAACACACCAGCAGTGTGAAGAGACCTGAAAGTGGCACATGGCAGCAGAGTGTGGCGATGGAGACAGCAGCAATGGGAGGCCGTACAGGGACCCATGAGAGACTCTAGACTTGGCAGCAGCATGAGGAGGCGGTATATAGGGGCCCATGGCAGATTAGGGGCCTGGCAGCAGCTATGTGAGGCCCGTAATCTGCCTGCACCCTATGTCAAAAAATTTAACACACCAGCAGTGTGAAGAGACCTGAAAGTGGCACATGGCAGCAGAGTGTGGCGATGGAGACAGCAGCAATGGGAGGCCGTACAGGGACCCATGACAGACTCTAGACTTGGCAGCAGCATGAGGAGGCGGTATATAGGGGCCCATGGCAGATTAGGGGCCTGGCAGCAGCTATGTGAGGCCCGTAATCTGCCTGCACCCTATGTCAAAAAATTAAACACACCAGCAGTGTGAAGAGACCTGAAAGTGGCACATGGCAGCAGAGTGTGGCGATGGAGACAGCAGCAATGGGAGGCCATACAGGGACCCATGACAGACTCTGGACTTGGCAGCAGCATGAGGAGGCGGTATATAGGGGCCCATGGCAGATTAGGGGCCTGGCAGCAGCTATGTGAGGCCCGTAATCTGCCTGCACCCTATGTCAAAAAATTTAACACACCAGCAGTGTGAAGAGACCTGAAAGTGGCACATGGCAGCAGAGTGTGGCGATGGAGACAGCAGCAATGGGAGGCCGTACAGGGACCCATGAGAGACTCTAGACTTGGCAGCAGCATGAGGAGGCGGTATATAGGGGCCCATGGCAGATTAGGGGCCTGGCAGCAGCTATGTGAGGCCCGTAATCTGCCTGCACCCTATGTCAAAAAATTTAACACACCAGCAGTGTGAAGAGACCTGAAAGTGGCACATGGCAGCAGAGTGTGGCGATGGAAACAGCAGCAATGGGAGGCCGTACAGGGACCCATGACAGACTCTAGACTTGGCAGCAGCATGAGGAGGCGGTATATAGGGGCCCATGGCAGATTAGGGGCCTGGCAGCAGCTATGTGAGGCCCGTAATCTGCCTGCACCCTATGTCAAAAAATTAAACACACCAGCAGTGTGAAGAGACCTGAAAGTGGCACATGGCAGCAGAGTGTGGCGATGGAGACAGCAGCAATGGGAGGCCATACAGGGACCCATGACAGACTCTGGACTTGGCAGCAGCATGAGGAGGCGGTATATAGGGGCCCATGGCAGATTAGGGGCCTGGCAGCAGCTATGTGAGGCCCGTAATCTGCCTGCACCCTATGTCAAAAAATTTAACACACCAGCAGTGTGAAGAGACCTGAAAGTGGCACATGGCAGCAGAGTGTGGCGATGGAGACAGCAGCAATGGGAGGCCGTACAGGGACCCATGAGAGACTCTAGACTTGGCAGCAGCATGAGGAGGCGGTATATAGGGGCCCATGGCAGATTAGGGGCCTGGCAGCAGCTATGTGAGGCCCGTAATCTGCCTGCACCCTATGTCAAAAAATTTAACACACCAGCAGTGTGAAGAGACCTGAAAGTGGCACATGGCAGCAGAGTGTGGCGATGGAGACAGCAGCAATGGGAGGCCGTACAGGGACCCATGAGAGACTCTAGACTTGGCAGCAGCATGAGGAGGCAGTATATAGGGGCCCATGGCAGATTAGGGGCCTGGCAGCAGCTATGTGAGGCCCGTAATCTGCCTGCACCCTATGTCAAAAAATTTAACACACCAGCAGTGTGAAGAGACCTGAAAGTGGCACATGGCAGCAGAGTGTGGCGATGGAGACAGCAGCAATGGGAGGCCGTACAGGGACCCATGAGAGACTCTAGACTTGGCAGCAGCATGAGGAGGCGGTATATAGGGGCCCATGGCAGATTAGGGGCCTGGCAGCAGCTATGTGAGGCCCGTAATCTGCCTGCACCCTATGTCAAAAAATTTAACACACCAGCAGTGTGAAGAGACCTGAAAGTGGCACATGGCAGCAGAGTGTGGCGATGGAGACAGCAGCAATGGGAGGCCGTACAGGGACCCATGAGAGACTCTAGACTTGGCAGCAGCATGAGGAGGCGGTATATAGGGGCCCATGGCAGATTAGGGGCCTGGCAGCAGCTATGTGAGGCCCGTAATCTGCCTGCACCCTATGTCAAAAAATTTAACACACCAGCAGTGTGAAGAGACCTGAAAGTGGCACATGGCAGCAGAGTGTGGCGATGGAGACAGCAGCAATGGGAGGCCGTACAGGGACCCATGACAGACTCTGGACTTGGCAGCAGCATGAGGAGGCGGTATATAGGGGCCCATGGCAGATTAGGGGCCTGGCAGCAGCTATGTGAGGCCCGTAATCTGCCTGCACCCTATGTCAAAAAATTAAACACACCAGCAGTGTGAAGAGACCTGAAAGTGGCACATGGCAGCAGAGTGTGGCGATGGAGACAGCAGCAATGGGAGGCCATACAGGGACCCATGACAGACTCTGGACTTGGCAGCAGCATGAGGAGGCGGTATATAGGGGCCCATGGCAGATTAGGGGCCTGGCAGCAGCTATGTGAGGCCCGTAATCTGCCTGCACCCTATGTCAAAAAATTTAACACACCAGCAGTGTGAAGAGACCTGAAAGTGGCACATGGCAGCAGAGTGTGGCGATGGAGACAGCAGCAATGGGAGGCCGTACAGGGACCCATGAGAGACTCTAGACTTGGCAGCAGCATGAGGAGGCGGTATATAGGGGCCCATGGCAGATTAGGGGCCTGGCAGCAGCTATGTGAGGCCCGTAATCTGCCTGCACCCTATGTCAAAAAATTTAACACACCAGCAGTGTGAAGAGACCTGAAAGTGGCACATGGCAGCAGAGTGTGGCGATGGAGACAGCAGCAATGGGAGGCCGTACAGGGACCCATGACAGACTCTAGACTTGGCAGCAGCATGAGGAGGCGGTATATAGGGGCCCATGGCAGATTAGGGGCCTGGCAGCAGCTATGTGAGGCCCGTAATCTGCCTGCACCCTATGTCAAAAAATTAAACACACCAGCAGTGTGAAGAGACCTGAAAGTGGCACATGGCAGCAGAGTGTGGCGATGGAGACAGCAGCAATGGGAGGCCATACAGGGACCCATGACAGACTCTGGACTTGGCAGCAGCATGAGGAGGCGGTATATAGGGGCCCATGGCAGATTAGGGGCCTGGCAGCAGCTATGTGAGGCCCGTAATCTGCCTGCACCCTATGTCAAAAAATTTAACACACCAGCAGTGTGAAGAGACCTGAAAGTGGCACATGGCAGCAGAGTGTGGCGATGGAGACAGCAGCAATGGGAGGCCGTACAGGGACCCATGAGAGACTCTAGACTTGGCAGCAGCATGAGGAGGCGGTATATAGGGGCCCATGGCAGATTAGGGGCCTGGCAGCAGCTATGTGAGGCCCGTAATCTGCCTGCACCCTATGTCAAAAAATTTAACACACCAGCAGTGTGAAGAGACCTGAAAGTGGCACATGGCAGCAGAGTGTGGCGATGGAGACAGCAGCAATGGGAGGCCGTACAGGGACCCATGAGAGACTCTAGACTTGGCAGCAGCATGAGGAGGCGGTATATAGGGGCCCATGGCAGATTAGGGGCCTGGCAGCAGCTATGTGAGGCCCGTAATCTGCCTGCACCCTATGTCAAAAAATTTAACACACCAGCAGTGTGAAGAGACCTGAAAGTGGCACATGGCAGCAGAGTGTGGCGATGGAGACAGCAGCAATGGGAGGCCATACAGGGACCCATGACAGACTCTGGACTTGGCAGCAGCATGAGGAGGCGGTATATAGGGGCCCATGGCAGA
Source organism: Staurois parvus (assembly GCF_062004578.1). Taxonomy (NCBI): domain Eukaryota; kingdom Metazoa; phylum Chordata; class Amphibia; order Anura; family Ranidae; genus Staurois; species Staurois parvus. The sequence continues at coordinate 2,800,278 of NW_028317943.1, forward strand.
TTAGGGGCCTGGCAGCAGCTATGTGAGGCCCGTAATCTGCCTGCACCCTATGTCAAAAAATTTAACACACCAGCAGTGTGAAGAGACCTGAAAGTGGCACATGGCAGCAGAGTGTGGCGATGGAGACAGCAGCAATGGGAGGCCGTACAGGGACCCATGACAGACTCTAGACTTGGCAGCAGCATGAGGAGGCGGTATATAGGGGCCCATGGCAGATTAGGGGCCTGGCAGCAGCTATGTGAGGCCCGTAATCTGCCTGCACCCTATGTCAAAAAATTAAACACACCAGCAGTGTGAAGAGACCTGAAAGTGGCACATGGCAGCAGAGTGTGGCGATGGAGACAGCAGCAATGGGAGGCCATACAGGGACCCATGACAGACTCTGGACTTGGCAGCAGCATGAGGAGGCGGTATATAGGGGCCCATGGCAGATTAGGGGCCTGGCAGCAGCTATGTGAGGCCCGTAATCTGCCTGCACCCTATGTCAAAAAATTTAACACACCAGCAGTGTGAAGAGACCTGAAAGTGGCACATGGCAGCAGAGTGTGGCGATGGAGACAGCAGCAATGGGAGGCCGTACAGGGACCCATGACAGACTCTAGACTTGGCAGCAGCATGAGGAGGCGGTATATAGGGGCCCATGGCAGATTAGGGGCCTGGCAGCAGCTATGTGAGGCCCGTAATCTGCCTGCACCCTATGTCAAAAAATTAAACACACCAGCAGTGTGAAGAGACCTGAAAGTGGCACATGGCAGCAGAGTGTGGCGATGGAGACAGCAGCAATGGGAGGCCGTACAGGGACCCATGAGAGACTCTGGACTTGGCAGCAGCATGAGGAGGCGGTATATAGGGGCCCATGGCAGATTAGGGGCCTGGCAGCAGCTATGTGAGGCCCGTAATCTGCCTGCACCCTATGTCAAAAAATTAAACACACCAGCAGTGTGAAGAGACCTGAAAGTGGCACATGGCAGCAGAGTGTGGCGATGGAGACAGCAGCAATGGGAGGCCGTACAGGGACCCATGAGAGACTCTAGACTTGGCAGCAGCATGAGGAGGCGGTATATAGGGGCCCATGGCAGATTAGGGGCCTGGCAGCAGCTATGTGAGGCCCGTAATCTGCCTGCACCCTATGTCAAAAAATTTAACACACCAGCAGTGTGAAGAGACCTGAAAGTGGCACATGGCAGCAGAGTGTGGCGATGGAGACAGCAGCAATGGGAGGCCGTACAGGGACCCATGAGAGACTCTAGACTTGGCAGCAGCATGAGGAGGCGGTATATAGGGGCCCATGGCAGATTAGGGGCCTGGCAGCAGCTATGTGAGGCCCGTAATCTGCCTGCACCCTATGTCAAAAAATTTAACACACCAGCAGTGTGAAGAGACCTGAAAGTGGCACATGGCAGCAGAGTGTGGCGATGGAGACAGCAGCAATGGGAGGCCGTACAGGGACCCATGAGAGACTCTAGACTTGGCAGCAGCATGAGGAGGCGGTATATAGGGGCCCATGGCAGATTAGGGGCCTGGCAGCAGCTATGTGAGGCCCGTAATCTGCCTGCACCCTATGTCAAAAAATTAAACACACCAGCAGTGTGAAGAGACCTGAAAGTGGCACATGGCAGCAGAGTGTGGCGATGGAGACAGCAGCAATGGGAGGCCGTACAGGGACCCATGAGAGACTCTGGACTTGGCAGCAGCATGAGGAGGCGGTATATAGGGGCCCATGGCAGATTAGGGGCCTGGCAGCAGCTATGTGAGGCCCGTAATCTGCCTGCACCCTATGTCAAAAAATTTAACACACCAGCAGTGTGAAGAGACCTGAAAGTGGCACATGGCAGCAGAGTGTGGCGATGGAGACAGCAGCAATGGGAGGCCGTACAGGGACCCATGAGAGACTCTAGACTTGGCAGCAGCATGAGGAGGCGGTATATAGGGGCCCATGGCAGATTAGGGGCCTGGCAGCAGCTATGTGAGGCCCGTAATCTGCCTGCACCCTATGTCAAAAAATTTAACACACCAGCAGTGTGAAGAGACCTGAAAGTGGCACATGGCAGCAGAGTGTGGCGATGGAGACAGCAGCAATGGGAGGCCGTACAGGGACCCATGAGAGACTCTAGACTTGGCAGCAGCATGAGGAGGCGGTATATAGGGGCCCATGGCAGATTAGGGGCCTGGCAGCAGCTATGTGAGGCCCGTAATCTGCCTGCACCCTATGTCAAAAAATTTAACACACCAGCAGTGTGAAGAGACCTGAAAGTGGCACATGGCAGCAGAGTGTGGCGATGGAGACAGCAGCAATGGGAGGCCGTACAGGGACCCATGACAGACTCTAGACTTGGCAGCAGCATGAGGAGGCGGTATATAGGGGCCCATGGCAGATTAGGGGCCTGGCAGCAGCTATGTGAGGCCCGTAATCTGCCTGCACCCTATGTCAAAAAATTAAACACACCAGCAGTGTGAAGAGACCTGAAAGTGGCACATGGCAGCAGAGTGTGGCGATGGAGACAGCAGCAATGGGAGGCCATACAGGGACCCATGACAGACTCTGGACTTGGCAGCAGCATGAGGAGGCGGTATATAGGGGCCCATGGCAGATTAGGGGCCTGGCAGCAGCTATAGGAGGCCCGTAATCTGCCAGCACCCTATGTCAAAAAATTAAACACACCAGCAGTGTGAGGAGACCTGAAAGTGGCACATGTTTGAGGCATGATTCATGGCGGATTTAGTCAGTTGTGTCAGGAACTGGTGGTTTGAAATCCAGACTAATCCACGCCTGATTCATTTTCACAAACGTGAGTCTCTCCACACTTTGGGTGGACAGTCGTGTCCTCCGCGGAGTTACAATACCTCCTGCCGCACTAAACACGCGCTCCGATGCCACGCTACTGGCCGGGCATGACAGCCTTTCAAGGGCAAATTCAGCTAGTTGGGGCCAAAGGTCAAGTTTCGTTGCCCAGTAGTCAAGGGGATTGTCTACCTCGGTTGGCAGGGTGCTGTCCAAGTAGGCCCAAGCCTGTTGTTTGAGCTCCTGCTCCAGGTCCACCTGATGCTGCTGCTGCTGCTGCGGCTGGTTAGTAGTTTCCTCACTGCGCTGGTGAAGAAAGCTACTCATCATCGACTGCAGACTGAGGCAGCCACTGCTGGTGGAGCTGCCACTGCTCCTACCACCCCACCCCTCCCCTGCTGCCATGCCAGCGGAACGCGAGCGCACAGGGCCCACAGTGTCTGAGGATGGACGTTGGCGCACAAAGGCAGAGACCAACTGACTACATAGGTGGTTTTTATAGTACGTAATTTTGGCCTCCCTCTCAGCAGGTGTGAAAAAGGCCACCATTTTGGACCGGTAGCGAGGGTCCAACAAGGTGGACAGCCAAAAGTCATCCCTCTGTCTGATGGTTATTATTCGGCTGTCGCTACGCAAGCAACCGAGCATGCTATGGGCCATTTGTGCCAAGGAATGCGAGGGACTCCCTGCCTCCATCTCCACAGCATACTGCCACGGTGCGTCTGGGTCCTCTGTCTCCTCCTCCTCCTCCTCTACCAGATGCTCCTGCTCCTCCACTCCTGTCCGCTGAGTGGAAAAACCACCCATTTCACTCAATAATTCCTGAGCACAAATGTCCTCCTCTACCTCCTCCTCTTCTTCCTGTCCTGCCCCCACAGGGGTCATGTGGCGTTGAGATCTGTGCGCCACGTCTACCGCACCCTGACCAGCCATTGTTAACAGCATTTGTTCCAGGACGTGCAACAGAGGAATGACGTCGTTCATCCCATAGTCCTGCCGACTCACGAATAGCGTGGCCTCCTCAAAGGGCCTGAGCAAGCGGCAGGTGTCACGCATGAGCTGCCAATGGCTGACATCTAAGTTACACAGGGGAGTACCTTTATCCGCTTGTAACATCAGGAAATCGGTGATGGCCTTTCGCTGCTCGTAAAGGCGGTCTAACATGTGTAGGGTTGAATTCCACCTTGTTGCAACGTCGCAGATCAGGCGATGCTGTGGAATTCCGTTCTGCCGCTGCAGCTCAATGAGGGTGTTCTTTGCGGTGTAGGAATGGCTGAAATGCATGCACAGTTTACGTGACATTTTAAGGATGTCTTGCAGTGGGATGGTGGATTTTAGGAACCGCTTGACAACCAGATTGAACACGTGAGCCATGCATGGCGCATGGCACAACCTTCCTTGACGCAGAGCAGACACCATGTTCTTTCCGTTGTCAGTCAACATGGTTCCGATTTTTAGTTTGCGCGGAGACAGCCATCTGTCGATTTCTCTGTTCATTACACTCAGCAGTTCCTCCCCTGTGTGACTACGTTCGCCAAGGCATACCAGGTGCAGCACAGCGTGACACCGTTGCGCCCTGCACATGTGATATGCCGGTCGGGTAATGGGACTTGGCACGGGGGTGGCGGCTGAGGACACGGCGGAAAAAGAGGTGGTAGAGGCGGACATGCTTGCTGGACCAAGGACGTGCAAACGTGGAGGCAAAAGCGTCGTGACCTGTCCAAGTTGCTGGTGCGGCTGTGCCGGCACCACGTTCACCCAGTGGGCCGTAAATGACATGTACTGTCCCTGACCGTAGTTACAGCTCCACACGTCGGCGCTGCCGTGCACTTTGGCAGAGACCGACATGCTCAAAGACTGGCCCACCATCTCTTCTACATGTGAATGCAGGGCTGGCACTGCCTTTTGGGCAAAGAAATGACGGCTTGGCACTCTCCACCGCGGCGCGGCACAAGCCATCATTTCTCGGAAAGGTGCTGAGTCCACCAGTTGGAAAGGGAGGGACTGCAGCACCAGCAACTTGGACAGGAGGACGTTCAGCTTTTGCACCGTCGGGTGCGTGCTCGCAAACTGTTGTCTCTTGGATACGGATTCCAAGAAAGACTGTTGACGGAATCCGAGAAGAGGAGTAGCAGGAGAAGGAGCATCTGAACGAGCGGAAGATGCCAATGAGCGACAACTCCCCTCAGCAGAGGTGTTGGAGCCTTGACTGGCTGATAGAGGGCGATTGACGACGTCGGGTGACGGAGCAAGTAACGGAGCGGGTGATGGAGCGGGGGCTGGGGCAGGCAGAACCGCCGTATGTTTATCACGGTTTTCCCAGGCCACCGAATGGTGACGCTGCATATGCTGACGCAACGCTGTAGTCCCAACATGGGCCCCCTGGCCACGCTTGCATTTCTGGCCACATAGTCGACATACGGCTACGTTTACTTCCTCGGGCGGCTTGAGGAAAAATTGCCACACCACCGAGTAGGAAACTTTGCCCCCGCTACTCTTCACTGGCTGACTGCTACTTCCTCCGTGCGCAACGGCACCACTACTGGCCGTGGTGGTAGGCTGCAGTGGAGCTGGTGCTCTACTCCGTGGACGTTTGGCTCCACTGACACTGATGCGACCCTGCTGCTGTCTCCTGGGCAACCCACCGACTGTTTTGCTCGCTGCCAAGCTGCCACCCTCTTCTCCTGATGATGCGGAAGAAATTGCCTGATGACGACGAGGCTGCCAAGTGCGATCAACCTCCTCATCATCAAGTAGGGTCTCCGCCTCACTACTAGCCCCCTCGGCTGCGTCTGGGTCAGGAGACAGACCTGTCTCTAGACCGGCTACCGAGCCACTCTCCTCGCCAGTACTTGTTCGCTTGGCTGCTGAAAAGGCCGATGTCTCCCCCCGTTCCTGACCGCCCTCTGTTAGCTCTTCCTCACTGTACAGTGGGGCTGCGCCCACAGCATGCGATACTTCGCTTGGTGAGGGAACAGCAAAGGACAGGGGCAGGTAGAGGACACGTGATTTCAGTGGGCTTGGTCCCGGGCCATGCCAACTAACGGTTGTGTCTGACGTACCCACCGACCGTTGGCTGTAGGTGTCAGAGGTGACCTGGGAAGAGGAAGACGACCGAGCCAACCAATCAATGACGGCAGGGTTGTCGGTGGAGACACGACCGCTGGATGACACCGGGAGCACTGGCCTCTGGCTGCGAATACTGCTGCCTCGACCCCTTCCTCTGCTGCCACGTCTGCTCGCTCCTAAAACATTGCCTCCTCTGCCACTCCTCTGCATGTTGTCTGACATACTATTTAATTCAACGATTAGGTGTCCCTGAGTAACAATTCTCTGGCACTCAGTAACAATTCTGTCTGTCCCTGAGTATGAATTCTGTGGCCCTGAGTAACAATTATGTGTCTGTGCGAGTAACAATTCTGTGTCTGTGCGAGTAACAATTCTGTGTCTGTGCAAGTAACAATTTTGTGTCTGTGCGAGTAACAATTCTCTGGCACTCAGTAACAATTCTGTCTGTCCCTGAGTAACAATTCTCTGGCACTCAGTAACAATTCTGTCTGTCCCTGAGTATGAATTCTGTGGCCCTGAGTAACAATTCTGTGTCTGTGCGAGTAACAATTCTGTGTCTGTGCAAGTAACAATTTTGTGTCTGTGCGAGTAACAATTCTCTGGCACTCAGTAACAATTCTGTCTGTCCCTGAGTAACAATTCTCTGGCACTCAGTAACAATTCTGTCTGTCCCTGAGTATGAATTCTGTGGCCCTGAGTAACAATTCTGTGTCTGTGCGAGTAACAATTCTGTGTCTGTGCAAGTAACAATTTTGTGTCTGTGCGAGTAACAATTCTCTGGCACTCAGTAACAATTCTGTCTGTCCCTGAGTAACAATTCTCTGGCACTCAGTAACAATTCTGTCTGTCCCTGAGTAACAATTCTCTGGCACTCAGTAACAATTCTGTCTATCCCTGAGTATGAATTCTGTGGCCCTGAGTAACAATTCTGTGTCTGTGCGAGTAACAATTCTGTGTCTGTGCAAGTAACAATTTTGTGTCTGTGCGAGTAACAATTCTCTGGCACTCAGTAACAATTCTGTCTGTCCCTGAGTAACAATTCTCTGGCACTCAGTAACAATTCTGTCTGTCCCTGAGTAACAATTCTCTGGCACTCAGTAACAATTCTGTCTGTCCCTGAGTATGAATTCTGTGGCCCTGAGTAACAATTCTGTGTCTGTGCGAGTAACAATTCTGTGTCTGTGCAAGTAACAATTTTGTGTCTGTGCGAGTAACAATTCTCTGGCACTCAGTAACAATTCTGTCTGTCCCTGAGTAACAATTCTCTGGCACTCAGTAACAATTCTGTCTGTCCCTGAGTAACAATTCTCTGGCACTCAGTAACAATTCTGTCTATCCCTGAGTATGAATTCTGTGGCCCTGAGTAACAATT